>NC_080572.1:266112182-266412182 GCF_030247185.1 Malaya genurostris | reverse complement strand
AATGTGGTGTGTGACTAAAGAGTACCTAACGTATTTAGTCGTAGCAATGAACACGCAAAGAATTAGTACCCATTTGTAGGAGTATTTGTTATCATTGGATGATTTTCTAACGACTCGGATAAAGATAAGGGAACCATAGATTTAATCTTGGTTTGCAAATTAGTAGTATTGTCTTCAAGATTCAGTAGAATAAATTACTTCACGTTCATTGTTCGTTGAAATGTGATGAACTACTTTTAAACCTTCTATTGATGACAGGAGAAAAATTATACTTATACTAAACCACAGTAACTTATCATCATAAATATTTTATTAATATAAAGAAATGCTAGCAACATTTATTTTACTTATTTAAATATAAAAATTTAAACCGATGATTGTCGAAAAACAGATACGTTATTTCCAAATGTTATTCTATTTACGACGCCATTGTGGAACCATAGAACCAAAACTTTTACTTATATTCTCGATGTACGGTATACGATGATGTCAAGTTGTCCACGGGTTGGGTACCGGTCGTAAGACGGCTAGGATGTAGACCATGTTCGACGTACGCTTTATCATGCCAAGTCGTGTTTTAGAGCTATGTCTATTACAAGGCTTAGGGTGGCGAAATGGTTGCGCGTATGCACAGAATGCATAAGAACGCAGGTTCGAGTATTGTCTCTGAGTGTATATTTTTCCAAAAAAATCATCTTTTCTGTAAGTTTTCCATTCAATTGACTTCACCAATACATGTTTCCACTCAGTCATAGCAAAAACTGAACTCAGTTATGGCGACTTTACGACAAACCAACTAAAAATTAATAAATCGATAAATGTTTTTATTTAAATAATTTGTTTTGCCTTTCTATAGAGAAAGGTTATACAATCATTGTGAGAACCGAGATCCGGAAGAACGTGTGTCATTCACCATCCGACTCAGTTTGTCGAGTACGAAAAATGTCTGTATGTGTGTAGTATTTTTTTTGCACTCATTTTTCTGAGAGATGGCTAAACCAATTTTCATGAACTTAGATTCAAATGAAAGGTCTTGAAGTCCCATATAAAGCTCCTGAATCTTTTCCGAATCCGACTTCCGGTTCTGGTATTGCAGGATTATATGTGCAAAAAAAAAAAACGAAAATAGGTGCACTAACTTTTCTCAGAGACGACTGAATCGATTCTCACAAATTTAGATTCAAATGAAAGATGTAATCATCCCATGTAAATTTCTTGAATTTTTTTCCAGTTGCTGAATTAGAGGGTGATTAGAGTAAAAACTTCAATTTCAAATTATTTCCTCACTTTTTCTTCTTCAAGTATCAAATAAAAAGTTCATGGTTCTAACTCTCCTAAACTTAATCCGGATCCACTTTTCGGCTCCGGAATTATAGGGTAAAGTGTGGTAAAAATTGATACCGGCGGCGAAACAAAATACGTAAAAAAATTCTAAACTGGCCTCATAACATGATCAGTAGACAACCAAACAAAGCGATTCCGGCTATCCTGCTTTTCGGTTTTAGATTCCGGAAGAACCGGAAATAGTGGTTATGTACTCTAAAATGAATCTCACTCACTTTCTCATCGATGGCTCGATTGATTATCACAAACTTCACTTCAAATGAAAGGTCTTGTTGTCCCATATCGAATTCCTGAATTACATCCAGATCCGACTTCCGATTCCGAAGTTACAGGTAGGAAAATGTTGAAAATTTCCAAAAGTTATGCAGTCCCGGCTTCCGGTTCTGGAAGTATTGTTCATAAACTCTAAAATCGAACTTACTTTTCTCAGCGACGGCTTGACCTATTTTCGCAAAATTAGTTCCAAATGAAAGGTCTTATCATTCTATACGCAATTCCTGCATTTCATCCCGATTACAAAAGTAGCATGAGAGCAGGATTTCGCTCGTTCCATTTGTTTAATCGAAATAGGGTTTGAATCAAAACAAAGTCAATGTCTCAACTATCAATGTGAATATGAAGAGGTTATGCAATCACGTAAAAAATTATTTCAGATCGTCCCGGAGGGCCAAGTACCATACCATTCGACTCAGTTCATCTAGCTGAGCAATGTCTGTACGTGTCAAATAATCTCACTAGGTTTTCTCGGAGACGGTGGAACCGATTGCTTAGGTGAACTTAGGTTCAAATGAAAGGTCTCATACGAAATTTTTGAATTTCATCCGGATCCGACTTCTGCTTTCGGAGTTAAGGGTGAAAATTATTGAAATATTAAATAACAAAAATAGGCGAAGCAAAAAACGTAAAATATTTTCTAAACTTGTCTCAAAACTATTCCAATCAGTAGTCATTGTCAGTAGACGGTCGAACAAATTAATTTCGACTTTCCTGGTTCCCGGGTTTTGATTAACGACCGAAGATTGTAGCCATAAACTCAAAAATGGATCCCAGTCCCTTTCCTCAAACCGACTTCGATTGTACCGGTTGCGGGATTCCGGTTTCGGAAGTACCTGTAATAGTGGAGCTTCACTTAACTTGAAATTGGAATTTTTACTCTAATCACCCTGTAGTTCCGGAACCGGAAATTGGATCAAGATGAAACTCAAGAATTTTCTTTGAGACCATAAGGCCTTTCATTTGAATAATATTGTGAAATCGGCTCGGCCATCTTCGAGAACAGTCAGTGCAAAAAAAAAATGTCGCAAACATTCATACACACACAGACATATACATATATGGAGGTTGGGGCATAACAATTTTTAAAGTGTGGTTCCAAGATTGCCGTCTGCGTCTTAAAACCAACTCAAATCTAAATCTATTTTGTATTGCTTCCTAATCCGGTTCCAACGTTGTTTTCTGTTACCCTTAGAATGGGATTTCTTCCTTCCTAATCGGAATTTGACCGGCATCTTGGGAATCCGTGTAGCTTGGGAAATCCGCAAATCTTCAGAAATCCGCATAAAAAGAGTCTACATAAAAACTGCGAAAAAATGGGGTGTGAGTAATGTCAGAGACGTAACTGGAGAACTCGATTAAGGAATAAAAATTGTAATCGTTCGTATCAGTTGATTGTGTCAATTTGACAACTTTTACTGTTTCGCTTCAGGAATTGTAACGGTGCATTTATACTAATACTTTATACTAAAGATTTACTTATCGGCGAAATAAATGAAAGCAAAAAAAACTGCCACATATAGATTTTTAATGTCGATTATTTAATTTCGGATTTGTATATTTAAGTGAAAGAAACTATCTAAATACTGTAAGGGATTCATTTATGGCATTCAAAAGAGCCAAATTGTGGGATCGTTTACGATATTAAACGCAGTTCGAAACTTTTTTCGCGAACGCAAATCAGTCAAATGCTGGATTTATTCGAACTCGTTTGGTGTGAATTTTGCACTGCGAAAAGTGCACAAAACAAATCAAGTTATTCTAGATTTACACTAAACTGATGACTTTTATCTCCGATTTCAAAGTGTAAGATTTGAAACGTTCCTATAGATTTCTCAATGGTGCTCACTTATAACCCGGACAGTGCCCTCTTGCTTTCGGAAATGAGACTACTGAGAGCTTTTGCGTTCATCCGTGAGTGACATATCCATCCGATGATGTTTTGATCGTGCAAGTTGTACTCCGAGTACAGGTAGTAGTTTTCTGCGATTCGATCCCGAATGCCAATAGGGAAAGATCAAACTAGAAGGAAACCTGTACGGGTAAATGGGACGGAATGCTATTTTAACAGCGTTCAATACAAAATGTTCGTTTGATATCGCATTAGATCGGAGAATGAAATCCCGAATTTTAGCGGTCAGATCAATTGCATGGAAACTGTTCAGATAACAAGATCATTTGCTTAACGTTCCAAAATTGGTACCAGTGTGAATCGAAAAAGCCATTTTGTGACTAGAATATAAAACTGAGGGGATTAGACAAAGGACGCTACGATGTAAGTGGTGAAACAAAAATTTGTAATCGCGTAGTAAAGGAAAATGTTCTGTTAGAGTTCACTGGAGGAACGGAAAACCATTTTGTATCACATCAGGAAGCCATTTTATTGGCTTGTAGATTACTGTTTAGATTGCGGGACGAAAATTAATATGACTGCAGGTAAAATACATATTTTATGCCCATTCAGCACGAAACTATAAAATTAATACTACGTCGAACAGGAAACCCCATAGTTCGACGTGGGTCTTTGTGTGGGAGCCGCAATAGGAGCTAGGGATACCACGAGGTTGGGATCCTGAATACGCAATCAAATGATTCTCGTGTTGCAAGCACATTTGTTGTTGGCTAAGACGGCATTTCGTTTCAAACAGGTTTAGGGACTAAGTTTGTTGATAAACGGAGTAGTGCGACTTTGATGTTCAAATGTTTTCGGGTGTTTGAGATTTACCCTTTGACCCGGCCTGTGAAAAGAAGCCTTAGCCGGGCCCTTGAAAAAGCTGTTGTAGGTGAGTAGGAACAAACAAATTCGTCACAAAAGAAGCAATCTTTATACACTGAAGTATTTTTTTATGCGAATTTACGTACCGCATAAAAAAGGCATAAAAAAACCGCATAACCCTGAAAATTCGCATAAAAAAAACGCATAACTCTGAAACTTAGCATAAAAAATCGCATAACTCTGAAAATTCGCATAAAAAAAGTCGCGTAAAAAAACCGCATAAAAAAGTTCGCATAAAAAAAGACCTCAGTGTAGTTTTTTTTTACCTTTCGTTGTATTTTTCCCAAATGCAAACGACCAACAGCAGGATGATGCAATCGATCTTTTTTAATACGAAACTGACTATGCGAAAGTCCTGCAATTGATACAATACTGAACTAAATTTTTGATACCGAAACTGGAACTGAGCTCTGGACCTGAACCAACCGTAATGCTGCACTTGCTTTACTTTCTGCTCAGTTAACGGCGCAGACTAGAATGAACGAATAGGAATGTCAGAATATCGATCGATTAATCATGTAGATAATCGATAAAAATTGAATCGAATAATTTGAAAATTATTTTCGATTATTGAATAATAGGCATAAATTTTGAAAAGGTTCCCCCTAGTAAATTAATTCGTATTCACGACAAAAGACCTCAGTGTATAAATAGCTTATCGGCAAATCATAACAGAATTATATTAAAGTCGTATCTTGTTGTGATGATTGCTTGGAATTATTATTTCTTGAACTGCTACCAAGACTAAACTTATAACAAAATCGGTTACCAAAACTAGTTTCTGTTATGAGCTTGGTATTGTTTACTGATTGGGTTATTATTCACTGTTCGATTTAATAGTCCGTCATCTTATACAATAAAATTGTCTTTGACTTACTAGAGCTGAATGTGCTTAAATACTTAACATTGCCCAGTAGAAGCACTCGCGTTTTGTTTACTGCACGAACAAACTGCTTGCCGAATATTAATTTTTTTTGTAGGCTTGTTTCGAATCGTTTCATATTGATTGTTCGAAATTGTTTCTAACATTGCAATACAAATACTTTGGCTCGTTAGATCCCTTTCTCTTCAGGACTTCAGGACTTATTTAGGAAGAAGTTTAAGGTTGCTGCGGCCTCTTAATTGCCTAATGAACAATAATTTCGTTATGTTTCTACTAATGGTTTCAGAATTCTAATTTGCTTTGGAACAAAATAAAACGAAACTCACCGATCGCGAAATTATTACCGGAAATCTGCTAAACAACACAACGCACGTACTTGGGAGCAACTACGTTTTTCCTTCGCCCCGGCCGCCATCCCGTTATCCGTTATCGCTAGGTGAGAATCTTTCCCTGTTCAATAACCGCAAATTTTCGTCTTCCCGAGATGGGATAAAATCCAATCTGGCCCTAGTTCGTACACTAACAGGATAACCACCGGGCGTGGTATTGAATCTGCTCAATCCCAGCTCACCCGTCCCTGCGTTTGCCGCCGTGGATCGCCGGGGAAAAAAGTGGAATTTTGAAGTTTTACTCCAATATAATATAGTAATAATTAGCCATAAAATTTCCGATCCTAATAACGGGCGTTGCGGTTACGTGACTTCGTATAGGAATTTGTCTCCCTCCCTTGTTCTTGTGTTCTATCCCTGCCAAGGAGACGTCACCGACGTTCGGTAAGGGATTTTCCGGTGGAGCACGTGCCACCTCCCCGGGAAAGTTTCTCCGGAGTGCGGTTCATTCTGCGTTGTCAAATGAGTTTGGAATTCGATTATGAGATTTGGATGGAGGCACATTTTGATACAGACTCATAGTTTGTTTGTACCGGAATGGAAGTTTTTCGGGAGCTTTTGCACCCGCTGCTTCGCCCGCTCGCACCGATAGGAATGGGATTAAAGCGCATTGTTGTGGGAATTCAAAATTTGCTCAGCGGTGGAACGAAGCTGCTTCAATTCTTCCGGTGAAATCCTTGTTCCGGTTCAGTTCCGTTTGAAAACAAATGGAACCGAAAATTGCAATCGACGTCGACGTGTTTTCGAGCAGCGAAGCAACGAACGAAGTTACAATTAGTTCAAACTTAATAACATCCAGCAAAGTGATAAATCATTTAGAGGAAAGTATGTAATTTCAGTCCATGATTAAAGTGGCTTAACCAAAGAATGTACTCAATCAAAACTTTGGTGATGAGCTTATTTTAATGGTTTCCTTACCCTCGCAGAAGGCTATAATTATTTTGTCTGCCATCCTTCATATGTCATCTCTTCACAGCCAGACTGACGACAAGCTCCCGACACGCAATTTACGAATGCGTATGTGTGTGTATGTGTGTGTGTGAGAGAGAGGCTGCCATGCCTTACAGGAGCTAATGACACACGTCTTAAATTGGATATCGGAGCTTGACATAGGACTTGAGCCTGACGCTTATCTCGTTGAACGGTAGCTGTTCATGGCTCAGCTCGGGAAAACCCACACGTATGACGATGTACTTCGATGTCGACTTGCTTTTCATCGGTTTAGGTTTGCCGGAGTAATCGTTACGGTTGAAACTCCCTTCTTCCACCTTCCAGTACGTGGTGGCTCAGCAGCTCACTTGAAACTATAATGGCAACCGTGTGCTATCGTTTTGTACTCCAGCGAGAAGCCCTCTCGACTAGGCAATAGAAGCTCTGCCTTACAGCGAGTGAAGAATGTTTTTTCAGGACTGTTACCACACACACAAACATACCCTCAACGATGCCAAGTTCAAGTTACTATTATAATCATCATCCCGACAAGGCTTTCTCGCATGATATCTCAACATTTAAACAATTTTGATGATACGCGACGGGGGCTCTACGGCATCTACGAGCTCCCGAAAGGAGCCTCATCGGCTGCACAGATGGCAGACGCTCGGTGGCTGCCAAGTGATGAGATCAGATTAAGTCGCGCCATGAAATTTTATCGAGTGGAATAAATTTCTTGTATGGCTAATGAAGTGCTGCTTGATGTGCAATTCGGATTCGTTGGGTTGTGCGCCGGGAGAAAACAGTCCTGGCAGTCAGCCCAGCAGATGCGGGAGAAATTGAATTTTCCGTTGCTACTTCTGCTATTGCTGCTGCTATCGGGACTACCGGGGGACGGTTGGCGAATCGACCCTTGGTATTAACGGGAGGCATTTAATTTTTGCACAGTCTAGCACCCCGGTTTGTTTTGTTAGCAGGCAGGTTCCGGATTACCTTTGCCTCGTCTTGAGTGAAATGGATGCGATATTTGAATGGTTAGCACTTGAGCTGTGCTATTTATTCTGCAAATTTACTTTCTGTGGGCTTCATTCAAATTCAGATAAAGCTTCTGGAGGCACTTCACGAATTGCTTGGCCCAGTTTGGTTAGGTGATTTTCCTAAGAATATATACTCACCCCATAAAATAAATTAGGTCGCATAGGTAATTAACCTAACTGAAATCCTGTGCCTATTGGGAAAACTGCTACATTTTTTTCCAGCCATTTTTTGCCCGCTGGCAGCTTTTAGTCAGCCGTCTAGCAGCCATGCTCATGCGGGTAACTGCAGAAGTAAACTTTGTTCCTAAACTGTTTTGTTTTGAATATTCAAATAACGAGTGTGATACAGAAAAAAGACGGATGAGTCAAAACTGGATTAACTAGACACTGATAATCGAATTAATCTAGCACCTATTAAATTCAATAGCTGTTTTAGTTATCAGACTGAAATTAACAGTACAAGTCAATAATCAAATAACGCGGTTAATCAAGCTACGTTCAGAAAGATTTCTTGTCAGCTCGATGCCTAATCTAACTCAGTTTCCACCCTAACTTCTGTTAAACCGTTTGTTTGCAGTTGAATTGAAAAGTTTCAAACCTGATTTTCGTATCAGATTTGCTCGAACCCCCGTTGTTAAGTGCGAACCCAACAGTTTCGTGAAAAGTGTTGATGAAACTACCCTGTGTCCGTTTAAGTTTTCTTAAGCTATGATTACATTAGCCAGTTTATCTGCAAAAACTTGTGCAGTTTGACTGTAATATAGTGTAATCGGTTCGCAGTTATCTGCAAGCAGTCACAATCGGCTTGACTGTCCATCTGTATGCAGTCAAAGTGTGCAGATTATCTGTGACAATGTGATCACAGTGTGATCATAGTTGACAGACAAACAGTTGAGGACTGTACAGACAAATTTAACTGTTTCGGAAACTGTTGTGCAGAAGTTATCTGCCACAGTTCTATGACAACCAAAAACTTGTTTATTTAATTCAAACACAAAGTAAAACATTCCAGTACCAGTGTGAGAAGTGAGTACACGCGGTTTTCCCCAAAAGGTTTGGTTTCGTGATCAAATTTTTTTCTAATGTGTAGAAACCAGATAGTAATAAAAAACCTGTTTAATCCACCTAGTGGTGTATTTTTTTTTATTACTTACAATTTTAAAAATGACAAAAATGAAATTTTAAACACTTGCATCCGCGCAAAGTTTAGGAGTTTTGGCTTTTTATTTGAGCCTAAATTCGTGAATATCGTTCAAGCGACCTCTACGCAAAGTGAGTGAGTTCTATTTTTGAGTATATGACCACTATTTCCGGTGCTTCTGGAATAGGAAGCCGGGAACCAGGATAGCCCAAAGCTATTTAAATATGATGCTGCGGCTCTTTAGTTCTATACATAAATATAGTTTATTTTACAAAAACGTACTTAAAATCGATCGAAATCGATAAACGAGTATCAGACACCACTTCTATCTCTCAACCACGTGTACTCACTTCTCACCGAACCGCGTCGTCAATGTCATCATTTCCGGTCGAACTAATGAAGCTTATCGCTCATTTCGTAAAATTTTTAGAAGAAATTACTACTGAATTTTCCGAGCTCCTCCTTCACGATAAAGTCTAATGGCTTTCCAGAAGCTTAGTACTGGAACGTTTTGCTTTGTACTTGGATGAAATAAAAATAAAAAATTAAATAATGAATTATTTAAAATAGTATTAACCACTCTAAACTAAAAAATACTTAACGGTAATAAAAAATTTATTTATTTGAAATTTATTTTTCCAGACTTTGTTAATATTTACCAAATTTCCAATTATTCTTATCGTTCGTTTTTCAAAATTTTCCAATATTTTTGCCTTTCTCATATAGAAAGGTTATGCAATCACTTGAAAATCCGACTAGTGAAAGTCATAAACCATTCGACTCAGTTCATCGAGCTGAGCAATGTCTGTGTGTGTGTATGTGTCAAATAATCTCACTAGGTTTTCTCGGAGATGGTTGAACCGATTTTGACAAACTTAGATTCAAATGAAAGGTCTCGTGGTCCCATACGGAATTCCTGAATTTCATCCGGATCCGACTTCCGGTTCCGTAGTTATAGGGTAAAATGTGTTCAACATTGTACACCGTCACTTAAACCGGCGAAACAAAAAACGTAAAAAATTTTCTAAACTGGTCTCAAAACTACACAAATCGATAGTCATTATCAGTAGGCAACTAAACAAACCGATTCCGGCTACCCTGGTTCCTGGTATCCGGTCTCGGAAGTGCCGGAAATAGTGGTCATATATACCAACATGGATCTCACTCACTTTTCTCAGCAATGGTTTGACCGATTTCCTCAAACTTAGATTCAAATGAAAGGTCTTCTGGTCCCATACGGAATTCCTGAATTTTATTCCGGTTCCGGAGTTATAGGGTAAAGTGTGTACAAACCGTACAAAATGTTATAAACTGGACTCTAAATTGTTATTCCCAATCTTAGGGTCGATTGAAAGGTCTTATGGTCCTACCAAAAATTACTGCATATTTTCGGATAGAACAAACATTTAAATCGTCATTTAGAGTGCGATGACAAAATTGTATAAAATCTTCAAAATTTGAAATAAAACTAGTAGAGTTTGTATGTCATGTTAGTTGATGGCCGTACGAACCGACTTTGATTATACCGGTTCTCGGGCTCCGGTGCCGGAAGTGCATATAATAGTGAACCCACTTCGTTTTCTTAAGGATGACCTACGCAATCAAAGCACTGTTTAATTCTGTATGTTATACTAGTTAATGCATAAACAATCTCTTGGTTTCTTTCGAAAATCGAAGAAAATTTTTTTGAATAGAATACCACAATATTATACATGATAAAGGCAGCATTACACCACTAGGTGGATTAAAACAGGTTTTTAATGGAAGAAATACATATTCAAAAATTTTGAAAAAAAATTTTTCAACCTTCCCTATAATGCCTTAAATATACCTGATTTTTTCAAAATTTTTCAGAGGAGCGGTTTCTTCAAATATCAAATAAAATAAAAATCAACAGAATCACCCTAGCTCCGTCAATATGGCAGTTGTTTCCAGACTATGACCTTTCGAATGTGGTATAACAATGAAAAGAGTGCATATGCATAAGGTCTGCTGCTACTCTGTATAATACACAGTGCCTACCATTTAAAAAAATACATACAATGTTTGAATACATTTAAATGTATTTTTAGATATCTTTGCATACCCCTCAAGACTTTATAATTTATGAAACCACGCAAAATCAGCCACCCAAAATTTTTTTTTTCATCTAACTATTTTTTTTCGAGATATGACTTTTTGAAGTTTCGCGCTTACAAAAAAGAGCCTTTTTTCAACAGCCTATACTGTAAAATCTAATAAAGATACAAAAATTCGTCCAAGACATGAAATATGCGTCTTTTCCTTAGCTTTAAAGAAATTCAATAAAAAAAAGTGAAATATTAATAAACAAATAAAAAAAATTCAAACTATTTTTTCCTTTTTCTAGTTAAAAAAGAAGCTTTAGATGCTTAACTCAATCTTGGCAAAGGTTCAGAGTGGAAAGATTAATACTTTCTGAGCAGTGAATTTTTCAATCACGCACGCGCGGAGCGTACCGCAGCGCAACTCGCTCGAATACGGGTTTAACTTACCGACACATGTCGCGCCACTGATCGAATCCTAACTTCGACAGTTTATTGTTAGCAACGTTTCAGTTATGATCGCGGTGTAAAAATGAATTCGAAAATCGAAAAGATTCGTTGCGTCCAATTTTTTCTTTCCTTATTGAGAAATTCAATGTTTTGCAAGCAAATGATGTTTTGTGTGTACCGTGTTAAATTATTTGACTTTAATTGTTATTATAGGGGAAAATTTATTTTCTAGAAAATTTGAATATTCATTTTTCAACTTTTCCAAAATTGTATTCCAATTTTACTCGCTTTCTGCATACACGGTGCACACAAAACATAATTTGCTTGCAAAAAGTCAACAAAAGGAAGAAGAAACCCTACGCAACGAATGTTTTTGATTTTTGCTAACATGAGTCTTAAAGTAAAACGGATTACAGCAACGATTTTTGATTTTTGGAATCAGTTTTACACCGCTGTCATCTCTGTTACGTTGCTCGATCGTTAGGATTCGATCAGTGGCGCGACATGTGTCGGTAAGTTAAGCCCGTATTCGAGCGAATTGCGTTGCGGTATGCTCCGCGCGTGCGCGTCGTATTTGAAAAATTCACTGCTTCGAAAGTATTAATCTTTCCACTCTGGAACTTTGCCAATATTGAGTTAAGCTCTTCGATCTCTCTCTTTCAACTAAAAACAGAAAAAAAAAATTAGGCCCAAGTTTGAATTTTTTTATTTGTTTATTAATTTTTAAAAGTTTTCATCAAATTTATTTCAAAGGTTGTTTTATGGAATCGCTAATTTA
Organism: Malaya genurostris; assembly: GCF_030247185.1. Lineage (NCBI taxonomy): Eukaryota > Metazoa > Arthropoda > Insecta > Diptera > Culicidae > Malaya > Malaya genurostris. The sequence continues at coordinate 266,400,118 of NC_080572.1, read as the reverse complement.
AAAGCTAAAGAAAAGATACACATTTCATGTCTTGGGAGAATTTTTGTATCTTTATTAGATTTTACAGTACAGGCTGTTGAAAAAAGGCTCTATTTTGTAAACGCGAAATTTCAAAAATCATATCTCGAAAATTCCACGTACCATATTGAAATAAAAAAATACGTGTAGAATATTTTCGAGTTTTTTACCGAAAAAAATTAGTAGATGAAAAAAAATTTTTTGGGTGGCTGATTTTGCGTAGAGTGCCCCATATGCATTCTGTTTGCATAAATTAAACGTTCCTACAAACAAGTTTTCGTAAAAAATAAAAAAAGTCGAACCGCAGGTCACAACAAAAGTATAGTCAAAATTTTGGTAATTAATTTAATGTTTATTTACACAGTTCGTATGAGTAAAAAAAATCCGTGAGCAGAGAATCCAAAACTGTTTAGAGAACAAGTTATTTTGAGCGTCGTTCTTCAAAACGCAATATGTTTACTAAGGGAGAGTGTTCGGTTACCGGAACCCTTTTATTTTAAACTCATAACGTCTGACTTTGTGCATATTATGCGGACATCTATACATCAATGGAAAGCTAAAGTCCCTAGCTAACAACTGATTCATTTGAATGAAAAAATTTTATTGTCAATTTAGTAAAGTGATAAATTTTGGCAATTCCAAAAAAGGTGTTCGGTTACCGGCACCCCAACCTGGAATTTATTCTTTTCGAAGGCGTTTTGGACAAAAGTCTTTATTGTCTGATGGTGATTTCGCCTTGGCCCTCTTGGCCGATGATTTGGATGGTGACGCCTTTGGTGTTTATTTGGCCGGTCTTACACGTTTTTTCTTAGCCGGTCCTTCTGCTGTATGAGCAGCTTTGTCTCAACAGCAGCCTGCATATCACTCACAATTTTTCACGATTTGTCGAAAAAATGGGGTGCCGGTAACCGAAATCGGTAGACATTTTCAAAATGACACAACAAATCTTTGGTTACGAAAATTTTGATAGCATCCGGTGTTAAATCACGAAAAATATCGATTTCACCTCATAACTATTCAATTCACTCACCTTTCCGGTTGATGCTCTTCAATTTATGATACTGTAAACAAAGTCAGAAAAAACTTTTGTGTTTATTTTCACGCAACTAACATTTGTTTTGAACGCAGGAAAAAGTACAAGCGTCTGTTTGCTTCGGTATTCGGTACAGAAAGAACGTGCTGCTATTAGACACACATGACATTTGTCGGAATGACGCTATCTGCTTCCTGTCAAAAGTTACGGTGGGGTACCGGCAACCGAACACCTTCCCCCATATACTAAAAAAATCAGATGGATAGAATTTACTTATCTTAAGAACTTTCCTACTTGCTGTAAAATATATTTCTACTGGACGGTAAAGGTCAGAATATTAGGAAAAGTGAAAAAAAACTAAAAATGCGAGAATAATATGCAAAACATTACATTTCGTTTCAGACATCAATAAAATATTTTCATATATTAAAATATATCGTCTGAATTTATAGTTAAAGACTATCGTAGCATACACTCTTATCGCCAAATCATGATCCCTTCTGCTAATTTCTAGAATCGGAGTTTTTTCCCATGTAGTATTTGTTATCTACGGAGATGGGTTTATCACGATCAATTATGTCGCTATTTTTTTTAGAAATCACAGCAATCGGTTTTTTTTTTGTATGAATTGCGCAAACAGCTGTACTTGTACTAGACAACCTTGTTATCAGTTTCGATTCACTCGAATGGAAATAAATGAAAAATCGTACGATTAGCATATAAGAAAAAAAACTTGTACACTAGTTGGAGCTAATGTTCGAAAATCGTATTTCATATTTTCTTTTTTTGCCTGTGGAAATACTAAACTTAATATTGTCTGCATAACAAGCCAATACTCGGTATGTGAACGATCCTATCACGTATGAGCGGAATGAAAAACAAGCACCGAAGTACGAAATCCACCATGATTTAAGTTGCAGCCGAGCACATATGCAAAAATCTTTTCTAACTCCAAACAAACGTGTGAAAATCCCACCTCATATTTCAATTCCCACTCTGTTCCCCGTGGCTCTCGGCAAGCAACCGGTCAACGTCGGAGTGCCGAGCACCGCTGGTGAGGAATCGAGAAAAAGTACTTGCAGTACCCACAAACCACAAATCGTCGCCGCTGGTACGCTGCTGCCCTGGAGCCAGCCTGAAAGTCCCTCCTATTTTTGCTGGTTTATAACTTTGATCATTACTTGGCTCATGTTCGCATCGTAAAATATTATTATTGAACATAAACATAACCATATTTTCCCGCAAGACGACAGCTTCCATTATCACTATTGCTTCGACGGTCGGAGACTACCTCCGGAATGAACCGACGATGATGCAAAGGATGAACGCTTCGGATGAACAACACGCGTGGCATTAGAAAATAGGATGCGATGCGAAGGACGACTCATCTAACGATTAACAATCAATTTGTTGTCGGCTTTGATTATGGTATCTGTTGCGTATCGATCCAGACAATATTTTCTCTCGAGTATTATAATTATGGGAGAAATGTGACTAGAATAGAACTGATAGATTCAATCTCCAGTAGCTCACTCTTTATCCTAATTGATATTTTCATCTCGTCGTATCGACAGTTGTCAATGCCTCCGATCTTGACCTGTGACCAACGACAACGACAAAGGCAAGCTACAAATTATCGATTTCCCTCGGGTTTAACGACTATCCTTCTGCCATTATACCCGAAATCGGAACCCATTATCAATGCTAGCGCGGTGGGCGATCAGGTTGATGGAAAAAGTACGTTTCATCTATCCAAACCGATTATTCCAACTGTTGGCTGTTGTCAAAGTGGTTCCCTGGCCTTCCACCTGAAATCCATTCCCATTGGCACCGGCAGCATCAGCCACCGAAAGTCCTCTCGACATTAATTATCGCTATTACGTGATTGACCTCCGACATCACGGAGTACATCTGAGTTCATTAGTGGCCATCCCACATCGATTCCACTGCCAATGGTTATTCGGCTAGCAGTAGAAAGTTGAGAAGAAGAGTACGATAGCAGTAGTAGTAGTAGTAGTAGTAGTAAAGATTCACCCGCGACAAATCCCGTTCCGATTCAGCTTTTCCGGGTAAAATGGGAGGCACCGCTCAGATCGGTCAAAAGCGACTGATCAGCAAAATCTCCGGCTTCGATTCTCAAGTACACTTTGTGGCATCGATGAGCAAGCGGAGCAAAGCAGCTCGATGTCGTGACTTGCATCGAGAACAGGATTAGTGTAGGGTGGATTGCCATATATTCGTCCGATTGGCAGTAGGCATGGTGTGTTCGGTAGAAGTATAACAAAACAGCTTAGGTTAATATGGGCTCAGTTACCCTACGGATTTACACTGTGCTTCGTTTCGTACCTTGGTATGCTATATTCTCTGCAGATAAATTCATTTTGTGTAGGAGGGTATCGAAAACTATCACATATTTTTTTAGTTTGTATCAACCGACAAACGATTTAACCTTATTATAAAATTATATTCATTCATATATGAATGACTAAAGTGCTGTCGAATTATGCATGCACTTAACTGTTAATTTAGGGTATTCAAATTGAAATATACTCCATTCTACGAGCGGTTCGATTTGCCATTTTAATTGAAACTAAGTATGTCTCTAAGTATAGCTTCTCGTTTTTCGGTAGTGCGGAAAAAAAGACACTAAGCAAATCTCTACGGACTGGGTTTTGGTAGTTTTCGGGGTCAGATCTATTTTAATGGTTTGTCCCAGCAGTTTCGATACTGATCGAAATCATATATACCGGGTAAATTTGTTCCCCTTTCATTCTCTCTCTTTTGAGAGCTTTCAAAATCACAAGGAAGAAATAGCGGAAATTTCTAAAATAATGACAAAGTTCAAGAAATTGATCATCACGTTTCACATGCTCGGATCAGGATGAAATTTTGCACACGTCTTCAGTATTGGAAACTATTTGTTTTACACGGATGGAGAGACTAATTCAACTCAAGATTGACTTTTAAAAAAGATGGATGTACTTTGGCATGCACTTTCCACGATTCGTTACTTGTAGAATAACGGTATCCAATGCAGCTCTCTTATTTTTATCTCAAGATAATTCAGAATGAAATTCTTATCAAAGGATCTTTCAGAATCATAAATCGCTTTATTTCAACCGGTGCAAATATTTTAAAAGTCTAATACCGTTTTCGTTTATTGATCAGAGCAGCCCGAGAGGTGGCCCAGAGTCGCCCAAAAAATATTTGGTGAGTTTATTTTAGCAACCTGGGGTCGCTCTGGATTGGACTCAAATCGCGTAGTTTCGCTCTGAAAATTTTCTCGGGTCGCATCTCGCACCCATGCGAGTTTGTTTGTTTTTTCATATACCATTCGACTCAGTTCATCGAGCTGGTGTGTGTGTGTCAAGTAATCTCCTAGGTTTTCTAGGAGGTGGCTTAACCGATTTTGACAAACTTAGATTCAAATGAAAGGTGTTCCGGTCCCATACGGAATTCCTGAATTTCATCCGGATCCGACTCCCGGTTTCGGAGTTATAGGGTAAAGTGTGTTCAATATTGTATACCGTCACTAACCGGCGAAAAAAAAAACCTATGTAATGATGCCTTTCTCATGTATAGTATTATTATTTTTTTTTTTTTTTTTTTTATTCAATAGTATAATATAATATTAAGGCACACTGCTTAAGCTCTAAGATGCCAAGGGTATTTACTAATCTTAATTATCGTCTAACTTAAAACTAGAGTAGTATCATTATGTAATATAGTATCTGGCGATCGGTAGTGGCCGGTGAATTGAATTTAGGATGAGATGATTCCAGATGGCGATGGTAATTTTCTATGTTGGCCGCATTCTTCGGTCCGTGAGGGTCCGCGGGAAACACCCCCAGGCTACGAAGGCCCGGCGGGTGGCCCGCATGCTGGTCATTGACTGGAGCGGTCTTCCGGTGATGGTGATGTTACGGAAGAGAATGAAAAAAAGAAGTAAATATTGTGGGAAACGGGGTAAAAAAGGGGTGTGGGAACAAAATGTTTGAAAACGACAGAGATCTAATTAGTTGCCATCGAGATGATGAAAAAACAGGGAAAGGGGAACGAAAAAGTTAGTGACAAAAAAAAAAAGATCTTGTTAATTCCAATGAAGATGGTGAACAGGGACGGGGATCGAGAGAATCGGGCGGATGTTAGTGTCGAACCTGTAGGTGGAGATTATATTTTCTGAGCGAGGAATAACACATTACACTTGTATATCAATGTGTTTAAGGTACTGGTATATGAGAAGCATATATGAACTATCCCGACTCGCCAACACATCCCGAACCGGCACCTCAGGCGGTCTACCTCGGGCCCTGAGGGATTCCAGTAGCTTCGACCTGGCGTCACGATACTCTACGCACGACATGCTCGATGTCCTGATAACCGTCGCCACAGGTGCAGAGCCCGTTCTCCACGATCCCGATACGCCGGAGATGTGCGTTGAATGTATAGTGATTTGACATGAGCCGAGACATCACACGAATGAAGTCACGACTCACGTTCATCCCCTTGAACCAAGGTTTCGTCGATACCTTAGGGATAATGGAGTGTAGCCATCGTCCCAGTTCGTCATTCGTCCATGAAGTTTGCCAACTTTCGAGAGTTTTCTGACGAGAAATACTGAAAAATTCATTGAAGCAGATTGGTCTTTCATAAATATCACCTTCCAATGCGCCCACTTTAGCCAATAAGTCTGCCTTTTCATTGCCCGGAATGGAACAATGCGAAGGGACCCAGACTAACGATATTAAATAAGACCGTTCAGATAAAGTTCTCAAATGTTCCCGTATTTTCCCTAGGAAATATGGGGGATACTTTCCTGGCTTCATTGCCCGGAGAGCTTCTATTGAACTTAGACTGTCCGTGACAATGAAGTAATGGTCTTTGGGCATGGTTTCAATGATCTCGAGGGTGTACTGAATAGCAGCTAATTCTGCGACGTAAACTGAAGCCGGATCACTGAGTTTGTAAGAAGCGGTGATGTTTTGATTGAAGATGCCGAAGCCTGTGGACTCGTTGATGTTTGATCCGTCAGTGTAAAACACCTTTTCACAGTTGACTGTTCTAAATTTATTATAAAAAATATTTGGGGCCACTTGAGGGCGCACGTGATCCGGAATTCCACGAATTTCTTCTCTCATGGATGTGTCGAAAAACACAGTAGAATCAGAAGTATCCAAGAAATGAGCACGGTTGGAAACAAACGAAGAAGGATTAATATTCTGAGCCATGTAATCAAAATACAAGGACATAAAACGGGTTTGAGAGTTAAGCTCAACTAACCTTTCGAAGTTTTCAATCACCAGAGGATTCAAAATGTCGCATCGAATGAGCAAACGATATGAGAGATCCCAGAACCGGTTTTTCAGTGGAAGAACGCCCGCCAGCACTTCGAGGCTCATCGTATGAGTCGATTGCATGCAACCCAACGCAATACGCAAACAACAATACTGAATTCTTTCCAGCTTGATGAAATGAGTGTTCGCCACTGATCGGAAGCAGAAGCATCCGTATTCCATCACGGACAATATCGTTGTTTGATACAACCTGATCAGGTCTCCTGGGTGGGCACCCCACCATGATCCGGTTATTGTACGAAGAAAGTTGATTCTCTGCTGGCATTTTTGTTTCAGATACCTAATGTGACATCCCCAGTTGCCTTTGGAGTCGAACCAGACCCCGAGATATTTAAATGTGAAGGCCTGAGCTATGGTTTCACCCCCTAGTTGAAGCTGTAATTGTGCTGGTTCTCGCTTCCTCGAAAATACAACCAGCTCAGTTTTCTCCGTAGAGAACTCGATACCCATTTGAAGAGCCCATGATGATAAGTTGTCGAGAGTATCTTGTAATGGTCCTTGGAGATCGGCAGCTTTGGGTCCTATAATAGACACAACGCTGTCGTCGGCAAGTTGTCTTAGCGTGCAAGATGTGTTGATAAATTCATCGATATTACTTACGTAAAAATTGTATAAAAGGGGGCTTAAGCATGAGCCCTGAGGAAGACCCATGTAGCTGAATCGTATTGTCGACAAATCACCATGCGCAAAGTACATGTGTTTCTCAGACAATAGATTATGTAAAAAGTTGTTCAAAACTGGCGAAAGACCATGCTGATGCAACTTCTCAGATAGGATATTTATAGAAACTGAGTCAAAAGCCCCCTTAATGTCTAGGAAAACTGACGCCATTTGTTCTTTACGAGCAAATGCCATTTGAATTTCTGTTGAGAGCAACGCAAGACAATCGTTCGTTCCTTTGCCCCTGCGGAAACCAAATTGTGTATCTGAAAGTAAACCATTAGTTTCGACCCAATTGTCTAGACGAAAAAGAATCATTTTTTCGAACAATTTCCGGATACAGGAAAGCATAGCAATCGGCCGATACGAATTGTGATCGGAGGCTGGTTTCCCTGGTTTTTGAATGGCGATAACTCTGACTTGTCTCCAGTCGTGTGGGACAATATTACTCGTGAGGAACTTGTTGAATAAATTCAGCAAGCGCCTTTTGGCGGGGTCAGGCAGATTTTTCAACAAGTTGAATTTTATTTTGTCTAATCCCGGGGCTTTATTGTTACATGACAAAAGTGCAAGTGAAAGCTCTACCATCGAAAACGGTGATTCGTTTGTATTTGGTGTCGCGGCGCGGGTGATCTTCTGTTCCGGAACAGAGTCTGGGCATACTTTTTTAGCGAAATCGAATATCCAGCGGTTGGAGTATTCCTCGCTTTCATTCGTGGAGTTATGATTGCGCATTCGTCGGGCTGTGTTCCAAAGAGTGCTCATAGATGTTTCTTTCGTTAAGCCGTCTATAAACCGACGCCAGTAACCGCGTTTCTTGGCTCTAATCAAGTTCTTAGTTTTAACGTCTAACGCCGCGTAATTCCGGTAATTATCAGGTGTTCCATTTTTTCTGAATTTTTTATACGCGGAGGCTCTCTCCGCGTTTAAATTTGTGCACTCTTTGTCCCACCACGGGTTGGGAGGACGGATGTTAGTTTTTGCGCCGGGTACACGTTTCGTCTGAGCTTGAATCGCAGTATCGAGAATCAAGCCAGCCAAAAACGTGTACTCTTCCTCCGGAGGAAGTTGTTGAGTTCTTTCAAGTTTCTCAGATATCGCGGTCGCATAGCTATTCCAATCAATATTTCGTGTGAGGTCATACGAAACATTGATTGTCTTCGATGGTTTTAAGCCGCTGGTGATTGATATTACGATCGGTAGATGATCACTACCGTGGGGATCAGGAATTACCTCCCACGTGCAATCCAACCGTAGCGATGTCGAGCAAAGGGATAAATCCAGCGCACTTGGTCTTGCTGGTGGTGCAGGAATCCGTGTCATTTCTCCCGTATTCAAGATTGTCATATTGAAGTTGTCGCAAATATCATGGATCATAGCTGATCTGTTATCGTCGTGAAGACAGCCCCATCCCGTATCGTGTGAGTTAAAGTCTCCTAAAACCAACGTCGGTGCGGGAAGGAGCTCTATGATATTACTGAGCCGCCGATGCCCAACCAAGGCTCTAGGGGGAATGTAGATGGAAGCAATACAAAGGTCCTTACCTTTGATTGTAACATGACATGCGACAACTTCAATACCTGGTATCGAGGGGAGGTTAATTCGATAAAAAGAATAGCACTTTTTGATCCCTAAAAGTACTCCTCCATAGGGATCATCTCGATCCAGGCGAATAATGTTAAAATCGTGGAAGTTTAAGGATATTTCAGAAGTTAGCCATGTTTCGCACAATGCAAATGCGTCACATTTCAGATTATTTACTAGAAATTTAAAAGAATCTATTTTTGGGATGATACTTCTGCAATTCCACTGTAAAACAGTGATTAGATCCGTGACCTCGGTGGATGATTTAGCCATCGAAGGATACAATCGCTGAGAGAAGGGGCCAATTTGCAGTCAACTGCTTCAAATATGTTTTTACTGTTGGCATGAAAGCAATTAAAATGCTTCTAAGAGGGTCTGAAATATTGAAAGTTGTAAAAATCCAGTCCACAACATCAGAGAACTTGATAAGTCCAGCACCTAGTTGGTTCTCTGGTAGATTTTCTGGGACGCTTGGGGATTTTGTAGTCCCGGGAAGTCGTGGGAATTCCATCTCGGAATTGAGTTTTCCGAGACCAGGAGCTTTTTGCTTCGGTGTTGTGTCCCGATTGCCGTTAGCTGTAACTTTTCGAAGCCCTTCGGAAGACACCTTCGAACCCTTACTAGGTAGCTTATGAGAGGATTTATTTATTCTTTTCCTACAGCTATGAGGGACCGCCGAAGATGGACCTTCCAAAGGGTCGTCAGAATCGCTCTCGTCAGTTGACAAGCAGGCATATGGGTTCGTTGTCTGTTTAGGAGGGGTGGCACTTTTAAGCATCTCGGCGAAAGAACGCTTGGAGTGCTCCTTTAGGGAACGCTTCATTCGATCACCTCGCAGTTTGTACGCGGGACAATCAGAGAGGTCATGCGGACCCTCCTTACAGTAGAGACACTTTTCAGCATCCTTACCGCAAGAGCCGTCCGCATGAGCTTCCCCACAGTTAGCACAACGTGGCTTATTGCTGCAATGGGTAGCTGTATGCCCCAGTTGTTTGCAATTAGTACAGTTCATTACTCGGGGTACGAATAGGCGAACAGGCAAACGAACCCGGTCCAAGAGGATGTAGTTGGGCAAAGCAGAACCGGCGAAGGTCACACGATAAGAGTCTGATTGGGGATAGGACTTTGTTCCATCCCCGGCGATCGATACTGAATGCAATCGCTTGCAATCCAGTATCTTGACATTCTTAAGTGAGGGGTCTTTAAAACAGCCCGCCCCGTACTTAAGAACGTCCTCGCAAGTCAAACTCGAATCGGTGACCACACCGTCGATTTCTACTTCGCGAGCTGGCACGTAGACGCGGTACTCCCGCGTAAAAGGATCATTTTGATCGAGCTCATTAGCCTGTTTTGAACTGGTAAACAGGACCCTGAGCTTGTCTGGACGTATCTTATCAAAACTTTTTATAGTATTGTATCGCGAGGACAGGTCCCGCGATATTTTTAAAATATTTAATTTTTTTTCTTTCGATTTGGTCCGGAAATAGACCGCATAAGGACCGGCCGGTAGTGCGAGCCCATCCGGATAGCTCTTTATGCGAGACTTTTTATAGTCAAGGGAAGTCTCCATTTGATCATCGGGAACGGGGGGGTCAGAATTTAGACTAGACATGTTGCGGAGCTACCTCCGCACAGAAATAAGTGAATCGGGGAGAAATAGAACAGTCGAATGCAGGAAGGAAAAAAAAACTAAATAATGATACTTAACTTAAATCCAACGGGGGCCACCAAGACCTAGCCCTCGTCGATCGGCGTATCGCCGCTGCGATGGTGTGCAAAAAACCTCCGAGAGGAAAAAGCACACTCTTTTTTAATCCGCACAGTGATATCACGTACACCGCTGGGCCTGTTTTGATCGATCGAACAATCACCGGCTAACGGTACTGTTTCGATCGTCCGCTCACAACAATACACTGCTTCAGTATATAATGTGCATAAAACCTCTCACAGGAAAAAGCACTATTGTCTATTACACAATAGCGATATAGTTTTGATCGTCCGGTCACTTTATCACACACGGCACTGGTTTTCAACGCTTTCGCAGTAAACACTAAGCACGTCCGTTCACTCGGAAGGTTGAAACGGCAATGTATGTATAGTATTATGATATTTTATTCAACATTTTTCTCTTCGATTTTTGAATGAAACCAAGGGAATGCTAACATACAGAACAAAACAGTGCTTTGCTCGCGTAGGTCATCCTTAAGAAAACGAAGTGGCATCTCCGGCACAGGAACCCGAGAACCAGTATAATCGAAGTCGGTTCGTACGGCCACCAACTAACATGAAGTACAAATTCTACTGGTTTTACCTTTTTTTATATATATAAAAAATAGGTAAAGAATTCGCTCAAACTTTCGACAAATTTTCCGAGGCCCGGAGGGCCGAATGTCATATACCAATCGATTCAGCTCGACGAACTGAGCAAATGTCTGTGTGTGTGTGTGTATGTGTGTGTGTCTGTATGTGTGTTGTCAACTAAAAGGTCGAGATCTCAGAGATGGCTGGACCGATTTTGATCAAACTAGTCGCAAATGAAAGGTCTCCCCTTCACCCAGAACGCTATTGAATGGTTTTGAGATCGGATGTTTGCTTTTTGAGTTATACGAAGTTTTATGTCAAAATTTTCTGTTTTTTGACAGTATCTGTCACATTTGACCTTGAAAACAGAATATGTCTCCAGACTTAGATTTCGCTCGGTAATACCTATCCAACAAGCCATAGATTGTTAAAATCCGTCCATTTTTAACGGAGACATAGATATTTTTGTGTAAGCCTTATTCCAGTAGAAGGAATTTTGAGCGCTGTATGAAAAAGCAATGCTTGGGAGCAACATGAAACACGATTTTTTATACTGTTACATATAATTGTTTCTAAGTACCAAAAAGACTGTGTACAGCATCCTTTTTTATGACAATTTGCCTCGGACCAATTTTAGCACGGTTCATTTTTGGCAACATAATCTTTCGAATATGACATATGTAAACCAGATGATACCAGCATTATCGAGTTGGAAGTAATTCCATAATTATATTGATTTAAACTACTTACAGCAATAAATGTTGGAAGAACATAACTTCCATATACCATACGACTCAATTCGTCGAGATCAGCAAATGCGTGTGTGACAAATAATTTCACTCAATTTTCTCGGAGATGGTTAAACCGTTTTCTACAAACTCAGATTCATATGAAAAGTCGTATACTCCCAAACAAGATTCCTGAATTACGTTTGGATCCGACTTCTGATTGCGGAACCACAGGATGATATGTGAAACGAAATTAAAATAATGCAATTAATTTTTCTCGTAGATGGCTGAACCGATCTAAGATTCAAATGAAGTCTAAGAATCATCTATGATTCAAATGAGAGGACTTAAAATCCTATAAAACCTCTCACTTTTTAGTCAGATCCGACTTCTGGTTTAGAAAATGCAGGGTGATTAGTATAAAAATGTCCATTTCACATAAATTAATCAGGCTTATCGGGTTTGCAGATTTGGATAGTCGATTACCAAATAAATTTATTTCAGTTTGAGCGGTATTCGTTTTGGATTCGGAATGTACCCCCAAATTTTAATTCGCACTACAATTTCTCAAAGATGTCTTCACACTGCTCAGGTGAATTTAAATGATTTCGGCTACACCGATTTTAGAATTCCGGTTCCAGTATCGAATCGATTCTCAAAGCTCAATCATTTTCTCAAAAAAGACCAAATCGAACTTCAAAAACAAATATTACAGGACTTAAGGTCCCATACAAAATTGGTGAATTTTATCCGATTCTGGAATTACAGATGATGAGTTTATAAATTTCATGTAAATTGTTTGGCGTAATTTGTGTAGTTCGAATCATTTTGGGCTATGCTAATTCCTGAATACCGGCTCTGGAAGTACCATAAATAATGACGAAAAACTCTAAAGTGGAACTTACTTCGACATCTCATGGAATGTTCAATCGATTGTCGCACGCTAAGATTGAAATTCGATATGTTTTGCAGTTTCGGCATTACAGGGTAATGAGTGATTAAAATTTCAATTTGCCGTTTAAAACGACGATAATTAAAATAATGTCATGAGAACTAAAACACCTAAGAATATCCATGCAAAAACACATGTGTATTGATAAAAAAAGGTATCATCTCACTGCTAGATGGATTAATCACGTTTTTTTTTCACACTTTGAAGATTCTATACAATTTTTCAATCGCACTCTAAACGACGATTTTAATATTTGTTGTATCTAAAAATATGCAGTAATTTTTGGACGAACCATAAGACCTTTCATTTGACCCTAAGATTGGGGATAACGGTTTTGAGTAAAGTTTACAACATGTTTTACGTTTTTTGTTTCGCCGGTTTTAGTGACGGTGTACAATATTGAACACACTTTACCCTATAACTCCGGAACCAGAAATCGGATCCGGATGGGACCGTGAGACCTTTCATTTGAATCTAAGTTTGTGGAAATCGGTCAAACCATCGCTGAGAAAAGTGAGTGAGATCCATTTTGGTATATACACTCTAAAAAAATTTGAATTTTACAAGTGACTTAATCCCTCATACGATGTAATTCATAAAGACCTAATTTGTCAAATGACGGAAAATCTCATTTGTAATGACTTAATGTTAGATGAGCTTGAATTTTACTGGTTTCGACTGTAACTTGCGTTTTGCTGGCAGGTGCGACTGTATGAATTTAAATGCACCTTTTACCAGCCAAGCAGATGTATGCTTCTGTGGCTCAGTCGATTAACAGACGTACTTGCGATCCAATGATTCTCGGTTCAAGTCGCGACGGTTGCTCTCAGTTTTTTTTTATTTTAATGTATTTCATGTATGGAGTATTAGGCACAATATTAAATGTTCTTCCACGTAAATTTGCGTGAGTTTCGACGCTCCATTTATGTGCATCTAATAAGATGTAAAATCACACGGTTTTTTTCAAGTGTGTATGACCACTATTTCCGGTGCTTCTGTAACCGGATACCGGGAACTAGGATAGCCGGAATCGGTTTGTTTAGATGCCTACTGATAATGACTATCGATTTGTGTAGTTTTGAGACCAGTTTAAGAAATTTTATACGTATAGACGGGACGGGTATAGCGTGATGGGATAGTCGATGCCTATCACGCAGCCCACCTGGGTTCGATTCCCAACCCCGCACATAGGGCCCGAAAATTTTTTCTGGTCCGAAGAGGCGAATGACCTTAAGGTGTTAAAACCTCTATATGAAACAAAAATGAACATTTTATAGAATGAAACAAAAAAAAACATCGATCATAAAACATTTGTAATTATTTCTGATTGCAAGAAACATGACGCAACAGCTGTGTATATTTTTCTGACGGTGCTCCTCAGCAATTCAAAAATGTGAAACACTTTGCGAATTTTTCTCATCACGAGCATGATTTTCATCGTTTTGCACAGTGGAATTTTCACGCGGCAGCTCATGGAAAAGGGCCATGCGACGGTTCTGGAGGAACTATCAAAAGAATGGCACGTCGCGTAAGTTTACAAATAATCAATGATTGTCAAATTTCGACCGCGAATGAATTGTACGAGTGGGCTAGGAAAGCATCTTCTCTTCCCAAGTTTGAAATTTTTTTATTTGTTTATTAATTTTGAACTTTTTTCATTAACTTTGAAGGTTTTTTCATGGAGTCGTTTATTTGAAAGCTAAGGAAAAAACGCACATTCCATGTCTTGGACGAATTTTTGTATCTTTATTAGATTTTACAGTATTGGCTGTTGAAAAAAGGCTCTTTTTTGTAAACGCAAAATTTGAAAAAGTCATATCTCGAAAATTCCACGTACCATATTGAAATAAAAAAATACGTGTGGAATATTTTTGAGTTCTTTACCGAAAAAATAGTTAGATGAAAAAAAAATTTGGGTGACTGATTTTCGTTGGAATGCCCAATATGTATTATTGGATATGTATAATATAATGGATAATTATGCAATGAAAATTAACAGGATTTGCAGGAAAAGGATGTTCTCAGTTGCATCAATTTCCAAGATGGCGACTTCTTGTTTATTGATATTCCTTGAAACCCCTTACAATATGTGTCGACATAACTGGAATTGCTCGAATGCCTTCACCATATGCATTTTTTCGGAACGGTTTTCATGAATAGGCGCTTACATTTTTGAAGCAATGGTATAATATCTGCGGCAAATCTAAATTAATTTATTACAACAATAGCTAAAATACCAGTCAAATCAGTTTTAGATTATCCATACTGTTGAAGCTGCTGAAAAATGCTCTAAAAATGTGAAATTCTGGATGTAAAGAACTAGAGCAAATGGCTATGCCATCTTGGAATTCAGAATCACCGCAAACTTCGGTTTCGTCGTCTACTCATCAAACTCGCCCATATTGCAGTAATTTCCATGGAATATACACACCAAAAACAGATTGAATTTTACAGGTGACTTAATCCCTCATACGATGTAATTCATAAAGACCTAATTTGTCAAATGACGGAAAATATCATTTGTAATGACTTAATGTTAGATGAGCTTGAATTTTACTGGTTTCGACTGTAACTTGCGTTCTGCTAGCAGGTGCGACTGTATGAATTCAAATGCACCTTTTACCAGCCAAGCAGATGTATGCTTCTGTGGCTCGATCGATTAACAGACGTATTTGCGGTCCAATGATTCTCGGTTCAAGTCGCCACGGTTGCTCTCAGTATTCTTTTTTTTTTATTTCAATGAATTTCATGTATGGAGTTTAGGACACAATATTAAATGTTCTTCCACGTAAATTTGAGTGAGCCGCGACGCTCCATTTATGTGCATCTAATAAGATGTAAAATCACAGGGTTTTTTTTAACTGTGTAGATGAGCTGGAAATGATTTTCCTTGTATGCAAAAACCTCTTTTTATGAAGTAGGTTGGTAAAAAAGTATAACGTTATTTGGGATTTTGTTCGTAAAAAGAGTTACGTAAAAAGAGGTAACGTAAAAAAAAAGTTAACGTAAACGGAGGTTTGGGAGAATACATACACACATACACTCACAGACAATTTGGCTGTTTGTCAAATTTGGAATAGAACTGGCTGCAAATTGTGTTTTATTTAGTTGCTAGACAAACGGACTGGAGTTTTCGGTTTTATCGGTTCGTACTTCTCGGTTTCGGAAATAATGGCCAAAAGCTCCGAAACGGAACTTCGAAATTCAATGCATTTTTGTTTTTCTCTATAGAAAGGTATTAGAATTGCTGAAAAACCGACTTTCGAAAGAAGCCTCGGATACCCATAATGTTATATACCATTCGACTCTGTTCGACGGGAACGGAAAATGTTTGTGTGTGTATGTGTGTGTGTGCACTTTCCTAAGATATTTTTACCGCTCAATTTTCTTAGAGATGGCAGAACCGATTTTAACACACTTATTTTAGATTAGCATCACTCCATTCATATAAATGGGCAACGCAAATGCCAAGCGCTTGATTAAAAAAAAAACGATGCCGAATATGTGACAAAAAACACTGAAGCATGCTTTGTGAACTACTCGAATCAATCTGAATTAATAGGTTTCAAAAATGAACCAAAATTAGTGTCAGAAATTATTTTAAAAATACTAAAAAAATGATACGACTGTTTTGAAGAAAGAGAAAGGCATTTTCACACCACTAGGTAGATTAAGAAGGTTTTTTTTTTAAATCCCATAGTAATAGTTATGAAAATAGGAATAATGAGAGAAAGACATCCTCATACCAGCAGGTGAATTAAATTGATTTTTGTATTTTTAATTGTAATGATAAGAACATCTTAAAGTGACTTTCTTTCTACAGAATTGTTTATGTTTATTGTTTATCGTCTTCGATTAAAGAAAAAATATCGCACAGACTAAGTCTAATTCTAAATTAACTTTACTCCTATTTGTCTTTTGAAAGTGTCCTTACTAATATTAAAATCAAAGTGGTTGTAAACGCTATTGAAATGTCGACAGCAAACATCTATTGGATTGTTTTGTCCATACTGCGTTCGATGAGCCACAGGTCGGAAAAATTCAGTTCTCCTCAGTGATCTACCAGGAACGTTGATATCTAATTCGGCCAACAGAACAAGGCAGTCCATGTTGTGCGATATCAAATCGTATATAAACAGTCGCTGCAAGTATATTCGCCTATTTCGTAGAGTGGGAAGATTGATGAGAGCACAGCGATGATCATAGGGAGGAAGTTGTAAACGATTTTGCCAAGGAAGTTGCCGAAGGGCAAATCTGATGAAACTCTTTTGTACTCGTTCGATACGATCTATGTGGATAGAGTGGTACGGCGACCACACAGTAACTCCATATTCGAGAATGCTACGAACCAGAGAGATGTACAGTGACTTCAGACAATAGATATCCGTAAAGTCGCGAGTATTGCGTTTGATGAGCCCTAATACTGCATATGCCTTTGCTGTCATGGTTGAGTAGTGTTCTGTAAATCGAAGTTTACTGTCGAGAATAATACCAAGATCCTTGACCGATGTTACTCTTTTTATAGGGACAGCGTTCATAGTATATTCGAACACAATTGGTGATCGTACTCGTACAAAAGTAATGATGCTAGATTTTTCAATATTCACTCTCATACCGTTTTGATGGCACCATGTTAGAAATCTCCCGATATCCATCTGCAGAGCACAACAGTCCACCAGAGTTGTTATGGTGCGATAAACCTTTAAATCATCCGCAAATACGACTTTACACGATGTAAGTCTGTCACAGAGGTCGTTGATGAAAAGTACAAACAGTAGAGGCCCGAGATGACTTCCTTGAGGAACTCCAGATGTAATGTTGAAGCTTACTGAATACGAAGAACCAAGCCTTACAGATGCACTACGATTTGAAAGGTATAAAAAGATCCAGTTGGTTAAACAATCTGGGAAGCCAATTCTTTTCAGTTTCTCTACTGCATGTTGATGTGAAACACAGTCGAAAGCCTTTGAAAAGTCTGCATATACTGCATCGATCTGCTGACGTTTTTTAAGTTTACTAATAAGCGAAGACACATAGCTCATCAGGTTTGTTGTAGTAGAGCGAAACCGTGTTGATCCAAAGATATTATGTGTTTTACTGCAGGGTAGAGAATATTCAACAGCATGCTTTCAAAAACTTTTGGATGACAGTTCAGAATAGAAATTCCCCGGTAATTCATTACATTATGCACGTTTCCGGATTTGTGAATTGGTATAATTAAAGCCTTCTTCCACGATTGAGGGAAAATATTCTCAATAAGCGAACGATTGAATAGTATAGACACCGGTGAAGTCAAAGATGACGAACATTGTTTGACAAATGTCGGCTGAATTTTATCCGGCCCGGCTCCCTTGATACTATCGACAGAACAAAGATTGATAAACTGAAGTTGTAAGTAGGCAAACTACTCAGGTACTGTTCCGACAAAGGTGGTGAGTTATTACTTAGCACACTTTGAAAGAAAGACGCGAATAGATTTGCGGACTCCTCGGATGATGAAGAAAGTCGTCCCAGATAGTTGACACTTTCCGGAAATCCTCGGTTAGATGTTTTATTTTGCAAATAATTCCAAAACATCTTCGGATCATCCTTCAAACTGGTCTCAAGCCGGTGTACGTATGACCGAAAACATGTTGAATTAAGAGAATCGAATTGACGTTCTGAATCACGCACAAGCAATTTATCGCTTCCTCCTCTTGTCCGGAAAAATCGTTTGCGAGCTTTTCTCAGCCGATTGCGACTATTACGCAGCTCCAACGAGTGTTACAATATTGCTTCGTATGCCTCTCTTGACTGCGATCAAGACACCACCACCACGAAAGAACCGGCTAGAGAAACAATTACGATCGCAACGATATATCATGTACTCGTCGGACAGCTCCGAGTTTTTAATATTTTTGTTGAGCCAGGTTTCGGTTAGCACCAAAATATCGTAATCGGAAATAGCGAGTGCTGCATAGAGCTCATTAGTTTTGGTACGGAGGCCTCGAACGTTTTGGTAGTATATCGTAAGCCTATGTTGTGATCCATCAGTAGTGTTATTAACATAGGGGTCAGAAAAACAGGACATTGTAATTCAAACGGCATGTGTTCGGTTATAGTAACATTTTCAATGGAAGATGTACACGAGATAACCTGCTTAGTGATGTTAACTGATAAAAAATCACTGCGATGGTTGGACAGGAAAGGTCGATCGTGCTTGAAAATCAAACTCTCTGAAGATAATACCCTTCTGCCAGGTAGAACTGGATAATGCAACAGATTTGAGTCGCGAGTCTAGACCAACTTTGAATGATACAAATGAAAGTTCGTCAAGAATCTTACCTTTGGGAACTAACTTTCGCACGTCAATAGTTTTACTGATGTTCAAATTTCTTTGCTCCAATTCTCGTATATCAACCTCCGTAGCAGTTGGATGAAAACCGGATAAGTACAACCAAAACAAATTTTGATTTGGGTTACGCTGGGCTAATGGTATTGTCACATTCGGTTCCATGTCTTTTGTGCCTTCCATTAAATTTTGACTAGGTTGATTAAGATCAGTGTCCAATCGGGGGCGCTTGCGAGATGAATTTAACGTACTATCCTTTCGCTGGGATCGATTCTGGAGTACGGTAGGTAAGAACTGGAGGATTCTATTTATTTTTTCACTGTTCTGCTCCATCTCAAGTCGAAGGTCCTGAAATGCTTTATTGTGCTCAGCACTGATGGCTTCCATTGCATTGTTTGTTGACAAAATTGTTTGGCGAGAGGTTGCATTTGCCATCATTTTGGAACACGCATTGCACATCCAGAAAAGCTGGGAGCATTTGGAAATAGCTTCACGGATGGCAGCTGACTGTTTCACGCACTTCAGGTGAAAAGATGATCTGCAAAAACCACAGCAAACAATTTTATCTGCCTTTTCCAAACCGCAAGCACAGGCACAGCAAATGGAAGTAGCATCCATTGTTATATTCGCGGCTGTTAAGATTTGATCGAAAATATGTGCTAAAATTGGCTCGAAATCAGGTGAACTCGAGTGTTTTCGCATGAAATGATGACCGATGAACAAACACGAAAGGCGTTGGAAGTCAAAAACCGAAAATATAAACGAAAAAAAAAACGTTGATTAGAAACTCAGCAAATCACAAGCTAACAAAGTTGTTTACCTCGAACTGTCAAACTGATGATTGAGAATTGTCTTTTCTTCCTGACGAATTTCGAACAATCGACAAAAAAGAGATGAAATTACTTTAGAGTAAAGAGAAAATGTAGTTTAATTATTTTCCGCTAAGGGGCTGTCCATAAAAAACGTCACGCTTTTTTTGACGATTTTTGACTCCCCATCCCCCCTTTGTCGCAAATTGTCACAGAAGCAAAGACCCTCCACCCCCCCTTTGTCACATGTCACGAATTCAAAATAAATAAAATTCATCTCAATACATTCTCAATATGTATGACAAACCATACACATATGAGGGATAAATCGATTTATTACATGCTGTCATTAGATTAAAAAATATCCCTAAATCTACAAAATCAACGGAATTATTTTATTAATATCAATTATATAAATTAACAAAAGTATTTGGTTGGAATAGATGAAACATTTAAATCATCTGTTTTATTCCTCCTAGGGGTACACAGGCATATTATTGTTTTAGGTAATAAATAATATTTCCTTAGTGTAGTATACAGGGCTGAGAAAATAAAGGCCAAATCCTCATCAAAACGAGATCACTGCCGGAGAATCTTTTCATGATCAGTTGATCAGTGAATTTTAAATCACATCGATCAATATCGGTACTGATCTTCCGTCACACAATGGGTAGTGATTTTGAGCTAAAATGATTCTTGATTTATGTAAGTTCAATCTTTGGATGATTCGATAAGCTTTGATGATGGTGGAGAAAAATCAAATATGATCAAGATAAAACATGACATGATCTACGTCTGTAATCGTTGATCTCCCGCCCTTTTTCAAATGGAGTACAATTGAATAAACTGCATCAGAATCAGATAAGAGAAATTCTTATGATATACTATTATCAATACTAGAAAATCAAATTACTGAGAAAATTGTCAGTGCATAACTTAAGTTAAACCGTTTGAAGGCATCTTTTTTTTACTCATATTAGGCAAAATTAATTATTTTGGCTAATTTACTCGCTCCTCTGTGCACTTTTGCTGATCACAACAGAAATGATTTCCTGCATTATTCATTTCCAAATTCACAAGAAGAAGCTTTTACATCAACAAATACACGTTTTTCTATAAAATGTAAACGTTTATTGAGGGGATTTTTTCAGGAAATAGGGCAAAGCAGTAATATAATTAGGTATTTCAAAAATGCACTCATTGAAAATATTGGACGTCACATTCGAAAAACCACCCCCCCCCCTTCCCCTTGTCACAAAAGGTCACGGTTTATGAAACACCCCCCTCCCCCTTGCGGCGTGACGTCTTTTATGGACAGCCCCTAAATGGCTTTGATAGTTTCCTGTAGGTTAAAAAAAAGGAAATATTTAAATATGGATCAGATTTCTTTGTGCGCACTGGAATACTAGAGTTCGCTTAAAAACGAATTCACACATACGAGAAGGATCAAAGAATAAAAGAAAAAACGAACGACTTCAAATAGTAACTAGTGAAATGAATGTAATCATTTCAAGGTTGAGTGAACTTCATATCAGCTCACTTTGAGACTATGAGAAGAATAGAACTCATAGTCTAGCTAGAGTACTCACTTTAGTTTGTATTTGCTTATTAGGCAGAAAAGCTTCTTTCAATTCAGCTGATTACATGCGAATGTAGTAGAGAAAGAAATTACTTCCCTAGCAGTTTGATTAAAAAAGGGGTTTCCTGTTAGGAGCCCCAAGCACATTTGTTCTAATCATCGTTAGCTGTCTTTCGGGTCGGACAATATTTTCACTGAATATAAACAGTATCGTTGGCTTAGGGAAGAAGAACCCAATCAATTTCGCTCATATTTGGCAATCCCGTTACTGAAGATTCTTTTCAACATGTAAGTGCTGATACAACGACAGAAATAAGTAATTAAAAATGCTTCCATGGCCGCAGGGCTATCAGTTTGCAATTTGCAAGAGGAAATTGAAAATTTATCATCACCGACTTGCAAATCGTATTGAACCGGCAGATTTTAGATTTTAGCTGGAACGGTTCTTAGGCGTTGTCTTCGTTCGAATTAAGGATTATCTACTGTTCAGTCGGAATGGTACTGAAATGGCAGTAGCATATCTAAAAGCAATTCATTAGAAACTTAACTAAAGTAAGTTGATTATCAATTTACTATCGGGGAAATTTAATCCGATAGATTTACCATACTTCGAAGCAGCTGCACAGTAACTTACGAAAACCATTGACTTCCATCCCAGTTCATCATTCTGAAGTTCATTTTTCAATCTCATTCCGGCAGAAGTTTTACTCGGTCGCCCTCCTCCCCCACCCACTGTTGATTGACACACCAATTCTCCGCTAGCCGTCGCAACATTTTCAATAGAACTGATGCTTTGAAGCATGAAAAAAGACTTGCAGCTGCATCGCCCCGCCGTTCGACCAAAAAGAGAAGCATCTGCCAAGTCCCATCACCGGAAGAAGCTTTTCTAAAGTTACTTCAGCCAATCGTTTCTACTTACATATACACACACATGCACACGCAAACTCACGGTCTTTATACTATCCCCCTCCCCCTCCCCCCTCACACTAGTTGAGAAGATCACTGCTTGGGATCCCATCCGCACTTGAACATCGTCATGAATTTCTTATAATCAAATAGCCATTATTTTCCATTCCCCCTCAGGGAGATACTTACGGACCGCAACAAGACCACAGGAGGAACAAGACAAGCCAAGAAACGCAAAGCTGACCTAAACCACATTTTAGCTCCCAGCACCCTTCCACCACTTTCGGACGGTGCCACCAATCCATCGGTTTTCTTCTTGACCCCATGGTTCTTCAGACTCCAACACAAGAAACCGGCGGGAATCATCCGACAAGACTAAAGACATCGCATCATTTTCCTTCCCTTATGGTCTTATGCATAAAGGAGGAAAATTCATATTTGTCCCATTTTCACGGAAGCTGGAATCTTTATTTTTGTGCTCGATGTTGAACCCCATCTTGTGGTTCTGCCAACTTTCCGGCTTGACTTTTCCTTCCTGTTTGCGTGTCATTTTTTTGTTGTTGCTGCACTCCCTCTTTCTCTCTGTGATCGCCATACAAGAACGGACGATGGAATGGACCACGAACTACTTAGGAGCAGGTTCTTTCATTCCTTTTCTCATCTCTCCAGTAGATGTACATTTTTATTCCTGCTGCAACGACCGCATCAAGATTCGTGTTGGCATCGTTATTTTCCCACGCAGCTTAATTCCATCCTTCCCGGAGGGAGAGCCATGGAAAACGCCACAGCAGTGTAGGACGAGTAGGGACGAGCAATGGCGGACAAGTAGTGGAAAAAGTTGCCTGCCGATGAAAGGAGCAGTCACTGTCCGGTACAGTTCCATCCCGGTTCAATGCTGGGTCGTTAGGCGGCTATGCATACAGTGGACGAACCTTATTATGTGGCCGCCACATAAACCCGCTTTTCATTTTTTTTTTGTTGTTCGTTCCTCATTCGGCCGAAATAAATGACACTTCAGCGGTTGGATGACGTTGCATCATTATCCGGTACCTTGCTGGGCTGGTTCCGAAGTAAGATTTTCCCATGCAAAATATAGCGAATTTAGAAAAGTTTCATCCAGAAAGTGCTTCGTTGGTTTGAACAATTTAAAATAAGAGTGACAGTTCCAATGGCAAACTGTCGGGAGTTTGAGTTGCAGCTTGTGTACATCGTATTCTCCAGGGATTGGATCAACGAAAGATTCTTTAGCTTTCGAAGCAAGAATTCTTCGCCCCCCCCCCCTCCCCCCCTTTTGATGGAGACACGTGGCTGACTGGCGTTTTCGTTTTTTTTTTTATTCGCACCAGAGGTAAAGAGCTGATTTTCCGGCAAGAATCGGTTTTTTTTTTATTCTTGTACCCCAGGGTGTCGTTGCCAGTGTTGGTTTTTCTGTTTCAATTCATTTTGGTCTACTAAAAAGCGTCGGCTCACAAGAGGATTTGCCTAACTTGCTTCTTGGTAAGCCCGTGGGAATCGAGAATTGGATAACATGTTTTACTCTACGGAACTGAGATGAAATTCGTTAAAAACTCCAGAAAAACTATCTTTATTTCTGGTTCAAGTATTAATTATTTTATTCTATTTGATCATTTGAAATTTTAAATTTTCCATAACTTTTTCAGTAAAACTATAGTATTCTTTAACAAATAACAATTTTTTGAATAAAACATTCACAGATCGCGTCAATACAATAAAGTTGAACTTATCGAATAAAAATAAAACAAAATATTTCTATTTTCATAATTACTTTATAGAATTTTTAAAACAAATAAATTCAATCAATGTCCTGTAGAATTTTTTCCAATGTCTCTTTTGGAAAGTTATTTTAATAATCAAATAGAACCAAATTATTAATGCTTGAACAAGGAATGAAAATTGTAATGATTTTCTATGGCATATTTCGGACAATAGTCACTGTGAAAATCAACTCGAACCAGGAGGGTCGAGTGCCATATACCATTCGACTCAGTTCGTCGAGTACGAAAAATATCTGTGTGTGTAAGTATGTAAGTTAATTATTTTACTACACTAAATTATTTTGTCGTGAATACGACTTACTTTACTATGGGGTGCCTTTTCAAAATTAGCCATATGGAAGAATGGGCAGAACTTTATCGTGAATATCTCGACTTGTATTAACGGTAGCAACATAATTCTTTCACCATTTCATCAAAAATATGATCAGGAATTTAGGATAATATTTTGAACAGCGTGAGATAACCACAAACAACTCAAAAATTAAGTTTTCTCAAACTTTGAGAACAACGCGGAAAATTCTTTACTTTTGCTTGGCTTTTTCGCGCAAGGACAACGATTTTGAGGTAGTCAGGCACATATCTTCAACTGACTGCGTATAAAAGGGAACCGTGGTCGAAAATCGATCTTTTCTTCTTGTGCGTTGGATAGAAGCGGACGTCATGGGACCAGTAGCTTCGGAGAGTGCACCTTCTGCGTGGTACCAAACCTCAAACGCTCAGGTCGTGCTCTCATTTGGACTTCAGCCGTCAGGTGGAGCAGTCGTAAATGAAAGCAGACCTTTTGCGTGGTATAAAGCCTCAAACGCTTAGGTCGTGCTTTCATTTGGACTTCAGTCGTCAGGTGGAGCAGTTGGCAATGCCTTTATATGGACTTCAGCCGTCAGGTAGAGCAGTCGTCAATGAAAGCAGACCTTTTGCGTAGTATAAAGCCTCAAACGCTCAGGTCGCAGTGCCAGTTTCCCTTCGAAGAAGATCGATTACATCATCCTGTTGGTGGTCGTTTGCATTGGAGCAAAATACAACGGGAAATGGACAACAATGTGGAACATTATGCAAAATCAGCTCTGCTAATGGCTCCAAATGTTACCTAAAGAACATTGCTTCTTTGTAAATCGAAAATTAAAATTATTTTATCATAAAGAACTATACTGGTTATTTTCTAATATTTGTGTGTCAGAATATTTGATGTAACTAATCTGTACTGTAGTTTGGGTGTATCGTTTCAAATTCTAGTAGTGAAAATGGGAAATCTTGCACAATTAACACAATCGATCAACTAATTGATATTCGGAAGTATAAAGAAAAAGTATCAGTTTTATTCGTATTCACGACATCCAGTTATGTCTCTGACATTACACACCTGTACTTTTTTAAAAACATTATTTTTATTACTCTCACTAACTTATCACTACTTATGACTATTCGCTACAATGGTTAAATCTAGACTGATTCCGTTGGACAACTGCTCTTGGGGTTCAAGCTCCAGGTTATTGTTATTCTCACCAACTAATGTTATTGTTTAGACTGCCGGTTAGATTCTCACGAAGTTATGTTGATATTTTGAATTCTTGTACCGTTTGCCCATGTGTCGTAATTGTTGTTGTTGGATTCCTAAGTTGATCATCATTTAACTCTTCCCTTCTTGAAAAGACTTTGTCCTCAAAGTTTCATAGAACGGTCTTGTGTTGTCATATTTAAATATTTTTGAATTTCAATGAATCTTTCTTCTGAAACATCTGGATAAATAGATAGTTTATTTTCTGGATATATTGTTTTTGACAAATCTTCAATTGGTGCTGATGCTATTTCTTTGTTTTCTATATTAACTTTAATCTGTGTCGTTTTCCATCGAATAATAATGCATATTCCAAATCCTATAACTGCTACAAGAATGGTTGAGATGCTTATGGTTCCGAAAAGATGAAATTTCCATTTTAATGATTCATTTTCCAAATATACATGTTGTATCATTGCTCGATGTTTTAAAGTGAGATTTCCCAAATATTCTGGCGATGGAACATCGATAATATTGTTTTCATATGCGATTGTTCCTGTTGTTGGTCTAAATTCTTTTGTAGTTATGATGGCATTTGTGTAAAGAGTTTCGTTTATGTATAGATTGTATTCTTCAAATTGTATTAGATATGATCCTTTTAAAAGCTGTGTATTGTTACTACAATTTGTTTGTAGTATAATATTTACGTTGTTTAGAAGAATGTTTACATCATCAATTCGTTTAACAAATACATCCGAATGCACTTTTTCATAAGAACAATTTGCATGTTGTATCTGCATCAGATTTTTAATGCATTGATTTGCAATTGTTATCAAATCGGGTTCACATATATAGTATTCCATATCTTTTATGCATTGACTTTTAGTTTCATAAACACTTAGTTTATTCATGAGAATATAATTTGCTTTAATATGAACTCGTTTTTGATCATGGATTATAGCATCTATATATTCATAATTAAATGTTTCATTTGATAGTTGTGGTATTTTAAGCATGTAGATCACGCAAGTGTTGTTAATGGCAATTTGTGCCGTTGTTCTTGTTAATAAATTTTCGAATGGAATATTTTGATGTATCAAAAACGTCTTAATCCTTGAAAAGTCTTTCAGTGATAAAAGTCAACTGCTAGGAATTCCGTGTTTTGCGAGGAGAATAACATCTTCAAGTATTTCAATTTGGTGTTGTGCTGTATCTATATTCAATATTATTTGAAGAAGATTCATTTCAATAACATGTTGTTCTTTTGATTTGAAATCCAGTTGTAGTAGTTCATTAGTTACCTTACTTAGATGTTGAATTTTAGAATTTATTGCTTCACTTATAAATACTTGCTGATTATTATTATCGATTAGGTTATTCATAGTTTGGTTGATAATGTGTAAATCGTCTGCGTCAGGAATTCCAGCTATCCATTTGAGAATTTTTCCAAAGCTGTCCCATCGTTTTTGGCGATTTTGCTTTGGCACCAACTTATGATATGTTTGTGATAACAATATATTTTTACTTTGAAGTAATCTATATAACTGATTATTATAAATATTTTTTTGAATTAGGTTATCTAAATTATCAATCATTTCTTTTAATTCGGATAAGTTAATAGGCTGCACAATTCTTACATATCCTAATCGAATTTTGGCTTTTCCTATTGGTACAATTGCCAGAGGATTTTTATTTTAATCATGAATTTGAATTTTTCCTTGAATTGACAATATTGATGGTATGATAAGTCTGAAAATATACATAAAGATAGTTGTTACATTTTTTTCCTCAAATTAACTTTATGAATTGTTCGTTTATTTGTATCAATAATATATGTGTCATGATTTTCTTTAAACTGTAATTTTTTTGTATTTACTTTCTCTTTTTGAAATATTGTATGTTTTTTCAAATATATTTGATCCTGGCTCGAAATGCGGATAATTTTTGTCTTGTATGTTCTCATTGTTCTTTTGATACAATTGAGTATTTTTTTCATGATTTTTAATTTTTCGTAATGCCCTTTGATCTGCGTTGAGTCATTTTCTCCTCCATAAACATTATGTGGAGTATTATTTGTAAATGAATGTATTGAATTATTATATTTGTAAACGGGTTTTCTCATTATTTCCAAAATGTTTATTTCTAGTGATTCTTTTTTAATGCATCGTGAAATTTCTCTTATTGTTGAATGACTTCTCTCAATTTGACCATTGGTCTCAGATCTATGAACAGGAGTTTTAAATATACTAATGCCTAAATCTCTTAATCTTTGTTCGATTACATTTGAACTAAATGAACTTTCATTATCCATTACTATCATTTTTGGTATATTCCATTCGTGTACAATATCTTAAAGAGCTTCTTCAATATCTATATGATTTTGTTTTAATAGATTTAAATTTTGAATATTTTGAGAATTTATCAATTGAAGTTAAAAACATGTTGTTTACGTCACATACAAAAATATCGATATGAATAATTTCTCCAGGGTATGTTGGTATCGGTGTTTTGGATGGTATAAATTTTTGCGGATTTCGTTCATATTTTTCTGTGCTACATATTTCACAATATTTTACAAATTGATTGATATTTATTTTCCATTTTCGGGAAGTCAAAGTATTTAATCATTTGGTTTGAATTTTCATGTGCATTTCTATGCGGAAATTGGTGTATTTTTTTACCTTCTGCTAGTTGTCGTTCTTCGTTATTTAAATCTTGTACTTTTATTTGTGAAAATCTAGCCCTAATTATTCTAGGATCAAAAATTTCTCTATAAACTTCTTGAATCACTCCCATTATTGCTTCATCGGTCTATATACCATTTAAAACTTTTGGATTGAGATATTCTTTAAATTTTTCTTTTAAAAATTCTTTAGAAAACCTATGTTGAATAAAAATATGTCTTTTGTAATTATCAAAAGGAATTACCAAACCATAACTTGATTTTTTTCCAATTTTGAAAATTAATTAATTTTTAAAAACGGTAACGGAAGCTACCGTTGAAGGGATGTAGGAACTGTCATCATAATCTGCAGAATGTTGAGTAGCTGTCATTGAATTAATTTGTATTCGAGATAATTCATCAGCTACTATGTTAGATTTTCCTGGTTTATAATGTAATTCATAGTCATGCTCTTCAATAAAAGCTTTCCACCGTTTAAGTTTGGTATTATTATTTTTTGGTGAAAGTGCAAAAGTAAGTGGTTGGTGATCAGTATAAATTCTGGTCTTATGTCCATATATAAAATTTCTTAGAAATTGCAATGCCCATACAATTGCTAACATCTCTTTCTCATTTGTAGCATAATTTTCTTCTGTAGTAGAAAGTGTTTCGGAAATAAAAGTAATAGGTCTTTCTCCATCATGGAATTCTTGGGATAAAACAGCACCAATTGCTTTATTGGAAGCATCGGTAGTTAACAAAAATGTTTTACTAAAGTCTGGAAAAGCTACAACATCACTTGAAGAAAGAATATCTTTTAATAATTTGAAACTTTTTAGTCCTTCATCATCTAAGACAATTTTATGATTCTTTGACTCATTTTTAAAAATTTGACGATGTCCATTTTCATCTTTCAAAAATTTTGTCAAAGGTTTAGCAACTTTGGCATAATTTTTCACAAAACGTCTATAATATCCAGATAATCCTAAAAATGCTCGCAATTCTCTCAAATTAGTTGGTTCTGTATATTTTTGAATACAGTCTATTTTTTTTTATTCGGTTTTCGGTTTTCGGTTGATGCCAAACCGAATATTTATGAAACTTTACTTTTTTTCATCCTGAAGTGCTCCTCTACGCCATTCCGATGTATGACAGTATGAGAAGATAAAAAAAAGGCCAAAAGCCTTCCAGCACCTAATTTCAACATATATTATTACACAGGAATATTTCGTCAAATATTCACGATTCAACTTGTGAGTTCGAATTTACTCGTCACATTTCTTTTATCATTACGCTTCGGTACAGTTTTCACCTTGAATGACTTGGAAGTATGCATGATGAAATAAATGTTTAGAAAATACTTTTATGAATTTCTGTAAATCTATAACGTTCAGGACTTTCGGATCGTAAGTTTTAGAGTACAAAGCATTATAATTTAAAGAATTTGTGAATCGATGGCCAAATCAACATAGGTTCCGGAACCTGGTTTATATAACTATCTGAAATACGGGCTAAACTCTGCAAATATTTTCAAAGTTCAAATATTTGAATACGTTATGGCTTGAAATCTGAACCGAAGTTTCTTCTGGAACTTTAGGAATCATGTCTCATGTTTCATTCCGACATACAAGCATTGTTTCCAATTCCGCTGATCTCTTTTTTTTCCGGATCAACATTTCCGAATATTGGTTGCCAATCATGTGTTTTATGAACGCATCAATCCATATCGGTAAGGAACGAGCGTATCGGAAGTGAAAAAAAAGCGCACTGATTCAATCTACCTAGTAGTGTAATGATCCTTTTTTCGTTAAAGTTTATATGAGAAATCGATGTAATTTCACATTTGGAGTTTTAACAAAAACTACCAAAACCGGAAAGTTGGGACCGACATGACTCAAGAAAGTTCGATTGATTTTCAACCAAGATTTTTTTCTAATAGTTTTAAGACCAATTTCGAACCATGTTATTCCGAAACCGAATATTGGAGCTGAATCAAATTTTACTGTAGTAAAAAGTACCATATGACAGTAGAAATGGTGACAAATAGTGTATGAAAACTCGACTCTTCTGGCCACATTTCAGAAATCGGTTTCCACAGTGATTCCATAGCTTTTCTATACGAGAAAGTCAACCCGAATAATCAGTGCAATTGCAAGTGCACCGAAAAGAGCTGCAGAGTAGGCACATGCACTGCCCGTAGATCAGGAAATGTCCATTTTTTCCATTTGTTTGCACGGTGCTCTTCGTCAAGGCCGATTATTCGGCTCATGCAGGTTTGGTGTCTTACTCGTTCATTTTTTTTTTGTTTTCGGTATTTCGAGCTGACCCCGCGCACCACTTGCTTTCAGAAATTTGTGGAGTCATAAATAGAGTCCACATGGAGGCGGCGTTTCTGACGAAACATTTTATGATGCAATAACCATTGTTTCCGCTATACCCTCGATTAGTTGCAGAAGTTGGCAATGATGATATACAGACGAATGCTGATTGGGTGGTTGGATCGTTCGGCGGTCCCTGTTGAAATCTGGTGCAATAAATCGGCGTCCATTCGCCGTTCGCCGGGAAACTCAATCCCTCCGGCGAAGAACGGAAAACTATTGCCATGATTTCTAATCGCAAAATGCTTCGCATAAATGTCGGCCCTTCGGACCAAACGAGAATCATATTTTCCCGGTACGGGCAGATATCATATGCCAACGCAAAAGGGCAAATGTTCCAGTCGGTGGTTCGGTGCACCCGATGTAACGCGGTCCAGCATGGTGGTATTTGGTACCTATAAATAAAAAAAAAACACAAAACTGAGAGAGTGTTCTCGATGGCCCCTGGTCAAACAACGTTTCTATAATAAATCATCGTCGGTGATGGCTTCCTCCTCTGGATCCGCATTCGGATGACAGTTTGAACAATTGACAGACCCCGTTCAAAATATATTATTGTTCTCTAACCGGCGGAAAATGGTTCGAGGGGAGATAACAAGAGAGTTTTTCAAAGTGATGCATTATATAAATCATACCGAACTCAGTGAAAAGTATTAACTGTCGGATGAAGTCAAATCATATTGGTGCATACTCTCGAAACGCTTCTTCAGTATGCAGTGAACCATTGAGTTACTTGGATTTATCAAAGAATTTCGACCAAAGGGAAACGAGCGAATCTAAGTCACTCATAAAATCATTAATATACTCCGATCAACAAGGGAGAACTAATTTGACGGAAATTATAATCTAATTTATACTAGGTGGTACCAAATTGATACAAATGTTTATATGTATATAGGAATATTATATCTAAATTAGTTATGTTACACTTTTAAACTGTTATTGCTCATTTTATCAAGGGGTAAGGATTTAACGGGCATTGTTGCAAATAGATTTCTGAGACGAAGATAACATTGCATACTTTTAGGGGATTTGTCTCGTCACAAAAAAAATCATGCGGCAGCCCCAACTCAACTGGTTTCGAACCGCGTTTGCATCAGGGCTTGAAAACCAACTTAGATCGTGAGGATATATTGGATTAATAAAATAACTAGTGTATATCTCTCGCTGCTGAAATGATTGCTGTAATTACCCCCCCCCCCCCTTTCCCCCTCACTTCTTTCGTCACTTCGTTTCAGCCAGTGTATGTCTAACAAGGGGGGCAATTTTAGAACTATTAACAAATTAATTTTTTGTTCCAGGTTGAAGTCGAGTCTAAATAAACGATATAAAAAAAATCATCGAGATGAATCTTATATTACGGTTTCAGTGTCTGTGGATTTCTCCGAAATATTTAGATCGACTTCCAGATCAACTTCGATTCCAATTGAAGATCTCATTACACGGTTCGGATGCTTTGAATTTAACCGGATATGACCTCAGTCTCAAAAATCAGTGTCCAAACAAACTAACTTCGGTAGTTCCGAATCCCAGTTCTCGATTCCGCATGGAAGGTAGTCAAAGTACTACAAAACGAGACATTCATAAATGTTCCAGACATGATTTTTTTTAAGTGATGTTTTTTTTTAAAATCCGCATTAGATATTTTTTCATTTGCACTCAGTAATTGCACAATACCGTGAACAATTGGCATTCTATACTTTAATAAAGTCACCAAGTTTTTTTTTTTAATAATTCCGTTCTGAAAAAATATTGAAGTCTCTAGATCATTTAATTAGTACGATTGTTTGTAGGTCAACAGAACGGGAGTAAACATAATCATTTTTATTTGTCTTTTTTTTAACCAATTCTAATCACGATATCAGGGATAATGAAGAATTCGGCAAAATGACCCTTTTGGCAAAATGACCCTGATCCAACAAAATAACAAAACGTACAAAACAGGACTAAAAATATGAGTTTCTTTGAATTTTTTTTATCTATATTTCCAATACTTCCGGGGTCCTAGCAAATACAAAGACCTCCGAATCGAAATAGTTTTCAGTTCGGCTTAAATTTTGCCATAGTTTTCCAGTTTGACGGTTTAAAATTTTTAACACTTATCACTCTGTTTTTTCTGAAACAAAATCAAATCAAAATGAAATTAAAGAATTCAAGGATTCGCCTTAAAGCCAAGCTCATCCAGATCAGCTTACTCATATCTGAAAATATTATTATTCGACAAAAAATCTCAATACACAATAACACATGGATCAATAAGTCCCGAGACTAAAGCAGAGATGGCGCTCGTAGTAAACCAGTAACCACGTCTTTATAGAGTACTAACCTTTGCTTGGAACGGGTCAAAATTTTAAGTCGATCCGACCAGAAACAGCTGAGTTATCGAGGTTGGAGTAAAGTCGTTTTGTAGTTTGTTTAAAAAAATGGAAAAAACCGAGTTTCGTGTTTTGATAAAACATTGTTTTTTAATGGGTAAAAACACCGTGCCGCTTGCAATTGATTGAAAAATGTTATCCGGACTCTTGTCCATCAAAAGCAACGATTTGTCGGTGGTTCGCCGAGTTTAAACGTGGTCGTACCGACACAAATGACGCGGAACGCTCGGGTAGACCTGTGGAAGCCGTTACACCGGAAAATGTGAGTGAATGACAAAAATTATAATGAAAGATCGTAAAGTGAAGCTTCGTGAGATTGCTGAGATGACACAGATATCATATGGAAATTGAGCATGAAAAAGGTTTTTTCCAAGTGGGTGCCGCGATTGCTTTCGATGGAACAAAAACAGCAACGAGTCGATGATTCAGAAAGCAGTTTATCGCTATTTACTCGCAACAAAAAAGATTTCTTGCGTCGTTACGTGACCATGGACGAAACATGGATACATCACTACACTCCAGAGTCGAAGCGGCAGTCATCTGAG
The DNA here is from genome assembly GCF_030247185.1 of Malaya genurostris. Classification (NCBI taxonomy): domain Eukaryota; kingdom Metazoa; phylum Arthropoda; class Insecta; order Diptera; family Culicidae; genus Malaya; species Malaya genurostris. The sequence continues at coordinate 266,366,612 of NC_080572.1, read as the reverse complement.
CTAACGAAAGCCGTTCGAAGCGTCCGAAAACGCAGCAGTCAGCTGGCAAAGTCATGGCGTCAGTTTTTTGGGATACGCATGGCGTGATTTTCATTGACTACCTCGAAAAAGGTAAATTGATCAACAGTGAATATTATATTGACTTACTGGTGCGTTTGAAGGAGGAAATCGCAAAAAAAACGACCGCACATGCAGAGAAAATAAAATCCTTTTTCATCAAGACAATGCACCCTGCCACAAGTCGATGAAAACGATGGCGAAATTGAACGAATTGAGCTTTGATCTGCTTCCCCACCCCCCATACTCGCCAGATTTAGACCCCAGTGACTACTGGCTCTTTGCTGATCTTAAAAAAAATGCTCCAGGGAAAAAGATTTGGCTCAATTGAGGAGGTCATCGCTGAAACTGAAGCTTATTTTGAAGCGAAAAAAATTTTTTTTTATAAACATGGTATTGGAAAAACGTTGGAACCATTGTATCACCCTAAAAGGTGATTATGTTGATGAATAAAAAAAATTTTTGCAAAAAAAATGTTGTTTCCATTGTTAGTCTCGGGACTTATTGATCCATGTGTTACACATGCAGAACTGAACGAATTGATTCGAATGATATATCACTTTTCCAGTTTATATTAGTCTTTACTTCACCAGTTTATATTAGTCGAGTTTTGAAGTTATTGCATAAAGTTTCTTTAAAAGAAAGAGGAAAAGCGCAATATCATGACGAGAAAGATGTTTTCCTCAAATGTAGAAAAATACCCAGTTTCGAATAAAAACTCAATACTCAATGAAAGTAGAAATTCCATTTGACTCAGTTTATCAAGCAGAGCAATGTTTGTGTGTGTATGTGTCAAATAATCTCACTAGGTTTTCTCGAAGATGGCTGAACCTATTTTGACAAACTTAGATTCAAAAGGTCTCACAGTCCCATACAAAATTTCAGAATTTCATCCGGATCCGACCTCCGGTTCCGAAGTTATAGGGTAAAGTGTGTTAAATATCGTACACCGTTAGACAGATATGAAACCTCTTCAATAATGAAAGAAAAGCGAGACTAAACACAAAATACAAAAATCAATCACTCTTACAATTCGATTCGATTAACGTTCCAGAAATCTTATTTAGCGTTGAAAAAGTTACATCAATCGGTTCTTGTTAGGACCTGCAAATCGGTTCCAAAGAATTGAATATTGAACTGATTTGCAATTCGCATGTGCCATTTTGAGGCACTGAGAGACAACTGTTTCCATAGATATTCGTATTCGGGAAATACCTTCAAAATCGTTTGACATAGATGAAATTTTGACCCTTTTTAGGACCAATGAAATAACAAGACAAACCTATAGAAAATTTGTTATTACTAGGAATAACGGACAACACTTGATCTTTCACCTCTTATAGCGTTCTGTTACCCATCAGATGGGTTTTTCGTGAATTCCCGATTGTGTTCAACACTCAGTGAACATTTGAAGACACTAAACTTGTTTGCAGCACAGGACCATTTGCTTCTATAGACTGTTCTACATTAAGATTCATTGTACGGCTAGTGCTACGATAATATTGGTATCATGGTTCTCCCTAGGTCGAGTCTTGAATTTACAACTGACTTACTGAAAAGCAAACCCTAATCTTTGGATCCAAACGTCCCTCTCGAATATCAAACAGTCGCCGTTAAGAAATAAAAAATATATCTGCAGCTGGAACATGATTAGTATCGTGGCCATGAGTCTTCATATATTACTCGAATACAGTCCTACGTCAATATCACGGTTATGTCTCGAACATTATCTGCTGTTTTGCTATTTTGTCGAAAATTACCATTTCAATCGCTTATTCAATTAGTCAATTTCACTTCGTACTCTCATTGGATAAAAAACATTATTTTGAAAATCGCATCACTTTCCAATTCCAGAAATGCTTAGCAGATCATCAGGTTTTTAAAAAGGAGGTATGTATTTTTGCATTTCACAAAAATTGCCTTTTTCAAATCGTTGTACCTCGGAAACCGTGCATCGTACAAAAATGGCGTCCAAAAAGAAGTTGTAGGGAATCAATAGGGCACTCTAAAAAATATACACAAAAAAATTGATTTTTTTTCTCAATAATTTCAAAATGAACCAAAAAAATTAAATTAAAAAAAAATCAGGGTTTCGATTTTTTTTTTGATAATTTTTATTTTAAAACTCTTATTAAAACCTACAGATTGATGGCTATCCCATCCGTGCCTTTTGAAAAATGAAGAAGTTACAGCTAAAACAATTTACAGATATATTCAAAATTTCAAGTTCTCGTTGAAAGATAATCATATAAACAGTAAAATATTATTCTACAGGTTAAAGGCAATAAATTTGTTCATGATATCCTTTCTTCTAAAGGAAGCTGTTCTTGAGATACTTGGATATTTAATTATAACAACATTTTTTTTTATTTCCGATACCCTACAACTTCTTGCTGAACACCATTTTTGTACAGTTAACGGTTACAACGATTTGAAAAAGGCAATTTTTGTAAAATGCAAAAATACATACGCCCTTTCTGAAAATCAGTCGTGAGTTGGATTGACCTCTCCAGCGGTTCAAAACTTATGGTTTGCCATACTGAAGCCATGAGCAAAGTTTCATCCAAATCGGAGAAGGTCGATTCTGATTTTGTCACTTTTTCGTCTACTAATTCCTGGAATTGCTATGTGTAAAGCTTACATTGTGCAAGTAACAGTAGTAGTTTTGCTATCGTTGCTGGATCTCTCTCACCATTGTCATTGGCAGGAAACTGGGAATTGCACAATCTACGGTATCTCGTGTTTTGAATGTAACTATTGATTGGAAGAAAAAAGTGGCCAAAACGGATTTCTGTATGGTGAAAAGGATAAAAAGCGGGCGTTTCAAGCTTTCAAGAGGAATCTAAATAGCTCTGCTAGATATGTTGCCAAAAAAACTGCATTTGAGTAAAACTTTTGTCTCGAAAAAACGGGAAGGACAACATACCAACAAATGACAACGAATCGCAAAGAAAGGAAGAATACAGTGAGAAAAATGTGGACAGATTTCTGGACAATAAAGCTTACTTCAGGTAGAATTGGAACAAAGATAATTGCCTGTATTTCAGTTATTTATTATTGAATTAAAGATCTTTATTTATACAAATGTAGCGTTTTCTTCATACTCATAAGAAAAAAATACGGATAAAATTACTCGTCACGGTTTCGAAGGAATTCTCGAATTTTTCCTGTAACACGGCTCATTAGGCGGCGCACATCTTCTTCGTCCATCGTTTTAGCTATCTTATTCCATCAGGTCGGCATATGATTGGTGTCTTTGACAACCTTTCCCTTTGCCTTGCGTCTCCTCTTCATGATTGCCAGTATTTCTCAATAGGGCGGAATTGGGGGCAGTTGGGTGGGTTAAGGTTTTTCGGAACAAACTGGACCCCTTTCTCTGCATACCATTCTTGAACGACTTTGCTGTAATAACAGCTTGCCAAATCTGGCCACAACATTACGGGATGGTCGTGGGATCGAATGAACGGAAAAATTCATTTTTGGAGACACTCTTTTTGGTATAGTTCCGATGTCATTGTCTTATTTGTAACGAAAACTTTCGTTTTTTTGCCACAGCTGCAAATGCCCTACCAAATCATAAATTTTCTTGCAAATTTGTCGGCAAAAACAAATTTAAATTTGGCTGGAACATCCCCCCGAGCCGTTGCAAGTAAAATTTTTGACCTGGGATTTTCCCGAAGTCAACCTTGACATAGGTTTCATAGTCCATCAGAAGACACCCGTCGAACTTGGTCAGCACCTGGTCATATAGTTTCCGAGCACGAATTTTGACCACAGTATTCTTTTTTATGGTACGATTTGGCTGTTTGCTAGCTCGATACGACTTGATTCCTTCCCGAAGTCGAGTTCTCCTCACGGGCTGCACCGCATTTTCTGGCCAAATCACGGTCCGACAGATTAGGATTCCTCTTAATCGTTTTCAAAATCTTACCACGCCGTTCCGTTGACAGTTCCACTCCGACGATAAGCTTGAAGCTTCCGAATCGTCGTCAATGTTTCCTTATACCGTTCGGTATTTCCGAGCAATTTCAGCTGTTTAGCTAGCCTAGATGCAGGCCATAATGGATGCAATCCATGCAATCTTTCGGCTTCCATGTTGATTGTTTACAAAGTACAGTCGATTTGCGGAATGTCAAAAATCATACGTGAAGTTGACGAAATTCCCGAGACGTGGGCGCCAAGAACTTCCAAATCCGTCTACCAGGAGCGCCACAATATGAGCAAAAGTTTGTTCCAATTCTAAATTAAGCAAGCTTTAAGCATGCATACTTAAAAGAATGCCTCCGTCTGCTTCCACGTCGAAGGTCACAAAATGGTCCTACGCTTTTCTAGTCACAGTTAGCATCGTGCCCTTACTCGAAAAATATTTTTTGGAGTGGTAAAAAGTTAACGAGGTTCTCGGAAATATCCTAATGAATTTAAATATGTACAAAAAATGGATTAAACGCAAAAAAATATTGAATTATTAAAAGATCTCAACGCGTTGGTCATTTTGTAATGTTTTCTTTGTATTTCCACGAAGTTTGTACACTCTTCATCATTTATGGTTGGACTGAGTGGCATTATTTTCATATTTGAAAAAAAAACTGTAATAATCAAACAACCGTGCGTCTCCATTAGTATCCTGTCACACTGAAACGCTTGGCGCTCGATTCTACCGACATTCGATTCATTCAAATTTCACACAATTACAGCATGGCTTGAGTCTATTAGGAGATTGATAATCATTATTTTGTTATTTGTCTCCAGACAGAACCAGCTGTTAGAGATCGTGAGGTACACGGAGGCTGCAATAATCTAGCAAAAACGTGCTTAATCCACCTAGCAGTGAGATGTTACCTTTTATATCGATCCGCATGTGTTTTTTGCATGAATATTCTTCGGTGTTTCAGTTTTCATGACATTATTCTAATGTCCGTCGTTTTAAGTGGCAATTTGAGATTTTAATCACTCAAACTGTCGAAACTGCAAATCGGATCGAAATTGAATCTAAAAGTGTGTAGATTAAACATTCCATGATATGTCGAAGTAATTTCCACTTTAGAGTTAAGGGTAATTCAAGGTACTTCCAGAGTTGGTATTCAGGAACCAGCATAACCCAAACCGATTCGACGAATAAATTGCAATATTTTTGAGTCCAACTTTAAAGCTTATCGGGATTGTCATCTTCTATATCGCTTGAATTTTAAAAATTCATCTTCCTACAATCCCAGAATCGGAAGTCAGAATTGTATTAAATTGGATTTTTTTTTTTGAACTTTTGTTTCTGAAATTCGATTTGGCTTTTTTTGAGAAAACGATTGACCTTTGAGAAACGATTCGATACTGAAACCGGAATTCGAAATTCAGTGTAGCCGAAGTCAGACAAATTCACCTGAGTAGATGTATAGTTTACATTTGTTTCAAATTGTTTGAAAATCAATGTAGACATCTTTGAGAAATCGTAGTGCGAATTAAATTTTTGGTTATCGACTATCCAAATCTGCAAACCCGATAAACCTGATTAATTTATGTGAAATAGACATTTTTATACTAATCATCTAAACCGGAAGTTGGATCTGACTGAAAAGCAAGATGTTTTATAGCATCTTAAAACTTTTCATTTGAATCTTAGATAATTCTTAGACATCATTTGAATCTTAGATCTACAAGAAAAATTGTTTGTGTTTGAGATCACACAATCGTCACTGCTGCTACCACACACTAGTGGAGATCCATTAAATCGATGGATGAAACTATCGTGTGTTATCCCGTAGATAGCGAAATAGACAAAATCAAAAGTCTCAAATCAGTATCGTGCGGCAAAAACAGATGGGTAGAGATAGACTCGTGATCATTGTATGTGTTTCTGTTGAATTTGTTTCCGTCGATACGGGACTGTAAGTGAATACTGTAGTGGCTAAGTAGAGCGAAGCATGCTTATTTTCGTCCAATCAATTGGACTTCCTCTTCATGTGTTTTCATATGCAGGGTAGCTTAATTGGTGAAACAATTTCCCCGGTTAGGAGTTAGCTACGGGTTCGAGTCCCGTCTCTGCGGTAACATTTTCGCGGTTTTCATTACATCATTATGTTCACATGTCGGTTTTCCAATCTGTTTCCCCGTTAGATACTGATCATATTAAAGAAAAATTAGTTACACAATTTTAATTTCGTTTCACATATCATCGTGTAGTTCCGGAACCAGAAGTCGGATCCAAACATAATTCAGGAACCTTGTTTGAGAGCGTACGACTTTTCATATGAATCTGAGTTTGTAGAAAACGGTTGAGTCATCTCCGAAAAAAATTGAGTGAAATTATTTGTCACACACGCCTTTGCTGATCTCGACGAACTAATTCGAATGGTATATGACTGTTATATTCTTCCAGCATTTATTGTTGTAAGTAGCTTAAATCAATATAATTATGGAATTGCTTTCAACTCGAAAATTCTGCCATCATCTGGTTTACATATGGCATATTCGAAAGATTATGTTGCCAAAAACGAACCGTGCTAAAATCGGTCCGAGGTAAAATATCATGCTGTACACAGTCTTTTGGGTACTTAGAAACAAATGTATGTAACAGTATAAAAATACGTGTCTTATGTTGCTCCCAAGCATTTCTTTGCTAGACAGCGCTCAAAACTTCTACTGCTGGAATAGGGGAATATGTCGCTTACATAAAAATTCCGATATTTCCGTTAAAAATGGACGGATTTTAACAATCTATGACTTGTTGGATAGGTATTACCGTGCGGAATCTAAGTCTGAAAATATATTCTGTTTTCAAGGTCAATTGTGACAGATACTGTCAAAAAACTGAAAATTTTGACATAAAACTTCGTATAACTCAAAAAGTAAACATTTGATCTCAAAACCATTCAATAGCGTTCTGGGTGACGGGGAGACCTTTCACTTGCGACTAGTTTGATCAAAATCGGTCCAGCCATCTCTGAGATCTCGACCTCTTAGTTGACAACACACATACAGACACACACACATACACACACACGGACATTTGCTCAGTTCGTCGAGCTGAATCGATTGGTATATGACATTCGGCCCTCCAGGCCTCGGAAAAAATTTCTGAAGTTTGAGCGAATTCTATACCTATTTTTTATATTTATAAAAAAAGGTAAAAACTGACGTTTCTTTTTCCCTGTCGTAAAGGTATGTCAAACCAGAATGTTCAGTACTTCTACCTACCTTGTGTATTTGCGTTTTCCTTTTTTTGTGTATTTTGAAATATGATGAGAAAGAATAAATTTTGGGTTGTACAATTGTCGTAAAAAATCACAAGTGAAAGAACTATCAAAAATTTCGATGAAATTTGTTTGGTTATTTCACTCGTCTTATTTCATAGCCCAACTCTCTGGAAACTAGTCGAATCATGTTCCCGGTGCCAGGTATCATTTTACGACAATAGTCTGGCACTCCGGGAAAACTACCTCAATAAAAGAAGCGCTTTCATTAATGGCGACGTGATTAATTAGTGTGCAGCCAGGGAGTATATTCCGACAGATGTTTATGACTAACCCGTCATCAACGATTCGTTTTGTCCACATTCCCACATTTCGGGGGACGACAGAACCCGGTTGCTGTTTTTGTTTTCTATGTGTATTTATGTATTGGTACCAGGAAAACATCCTAACCCAGCCTGGGAGGAAAAACCAAACGGAAAAACGACGAATTCACAACACAACTTAATTTTCGGCCTGGTCCGAACGCTTCTAATGGTTGTTTTAGCTTAGTTTTAATGATGGTCATTCAAAGTTGTGTTTCTCCGGCGGTTGCCCCGGGAGTTAGCCAATTCGAGCCAGAGTTGTTTATCGATTCTGAATGAGCTCATTCGGACCGGCCCAGAGTAGTCTACTGCCGGTCTAGAAAGTAATGGCTACCGTAAATGTCTGCTTTTGCTAGCGAATGGCAGTGATAAAAGGTCTGGCCATCACTACCCGGAAAGTGATCAAATAAACTACCATCCGGGGATCGTGGGATTTCCGCTACCAGGACTTTGCGGAGCTGTGAATGTCTTATTCCGGGAAATGCACAGTTGCGAAACAATGGAAACTTACGTTGCAAAGTTGCAATGAAGTCGAGTTCTTCATCGTACCCAAGTCCAATTAAATGGTTTCAATATTTGTCACCATATTGTGAAGGGAATAGAACTGTCAGTACACGAAGAACCACGTTGCAACGGGAATGACACGTACCGGCGTTTAGGGACACGTGTCAATAGTTCGGTTGGCTTTGTAACGGAATCGAAAATCCAATAAAACATCGGTACAGCACATTTGGAATGGCAGCAACCAGCACCAATTCGATGCTTTTTACCTTCTCACACCGACCAGCTTTCACACCATTCTGACTGCAACCAATCGAACCAATGTTCTGGCATTTTATCCCGTTTCCAATGATTTCACAAAGATTCGCTACAGTAAACTCAACAACAAAGACACTAGAACATGAACCAAAATTCAACCCAATTCAGAGTAAACGGGTTGGAACGGAGAAAAAAAAACAACAAACTTCACAGATTTTGGTCTATTGAGTGGCAGACTAAAACGTTACTATCGAGTGCCAAGAGCAAACGAAAGGAATGGTAATAAGAACCTACTACAGCGTACATTGATTGACGCTAGTCGTACTTGGGCTTGATGGGCTTGCAATCGTGAACGTGACTGAGTTGCCAGAAATTTTCCTGCTTAGCTAGCCAAGACCAAATGTTTCGTTCATTGACGATTGAGCAGCAAACTGATTAACTTAGGTTGAATGTGGTTCGTATGGATTATTTCATTTCAATTTCGTGATGCCGATCAATATATTAAGAAAAGAGTAGTTCGTAAAAGTCTGATATGAGTTTTAGTTAGTAAAAGTTCTGTTTTGAACAGCCGGAAATGTTAACTGAGATCTTCTGCCGGAAATGTTAACTGATCTTCAAAATAGGTTTTTTGATTAGTAAAATCACAAGCTAGTACAAACTTTTTCGTTTAAAATCACCGTTGCGTACGATTTTGCACCCATGAATATAAAATCATGTGTGAAAACTCGAATGCAAGAGTCCATAAGCGATTACTGGGCTGCTCAAAGGGCTAACAACCGTTGAATTTGTTATGCATGTTAAAAACATGTCTGTTTTCTGTGGTAAAATCTAGCCACTTGCGTAAAATCTAGCCAGTTTGCATACTACGAAAATTCTTGCGTGCAAACCTACATTTAATTGGGATTTGTTCAGCGGTTTTGTTATTCTAACATAAAGTTAAGTTTTTTTTGTTCAATAGTATAATATATTTTTAGGCACACTGCTTAAGCTCTAAGATGCCAAGGGTATTTTCTAATCTTAAATAACGACTAACTTAAAACTAGAATAGTATCATTAGATTATGTCGTCTCGAATTTTCGAAAATCCAGCTTTCAGCTGGCGTTCGGCAGTGGTCGGTGAATTGAATATTGCATGACTTCCAGCAGGCGCTATCTATGGCCGCTTCCTTTCGGTTCGTGAGGGTCCGCGAGAATTCAATTTTTAATAAAAACCTTGTGATTTTACATCCTATAAGTTGCATATAACTAGAGCGCGTATTTCACACAAATTTATATTTAAGAATATGCAAAGTTGTGTGATTCGAAAATTACATGACTTGAAATCGAATGAAAAATGAACAAAAGATCGATAGCAACAGCGCGACTTGAACCGAGAAACATTAGATCACAAAGCATGTCAGTTAATCGACTGAACCACAGAAGCATGTATCTCCTTAATGAATAATTGATGAATATAAATCCCTACTGCGGCACTTGGTAGCCGAGAGCAAATTACACTCGGAGCTAGTAAAATTTTGTACCAATGGAATATTGCGTCATTTGACTAGTTATCAGGAATCAGGAATCAGAACAAATTTGCTCAAATGGCACGTTCCCCTTGATATTTGGAGATTTGTGCCTTGCCATCAATTTGTTTTAGCATCATTTTCCCGATATATAAGAGGAAAGGATTAAAGGGAAATGGTAAGGTTTAGACTAGGAGGATGGGAAAAATTGACGACACAAAAAAAACAAAAAAGCAGAAGTAAATTCTGCACCCCTAAGGGATGCTGAACAATCTGCTGAAATTCTGAACCTATACGAGGTTCCGAGCAGTCTGCTGTAAAACCTATTTAGGTTTGTTACTATGTGCGTGATTTCTGATGAACGATGCACAGTTAATAAAACCTCCGACCCCCGAGAGGATTTAAAGATTTTACAAAAGCGACACTATTCTGCACTCCCGGAAGAATGCAGATCGATTCGCAGTATGTACGAGCAGAAGAGTTGGGGGGGGGGGGAGTGTTCAAGCCGAATGAAAATTAGATTATTCTTATGGTATCTTGCACTGAGAACCCTTCGATCATAAAATTGCGATATCGCAGTTTTTGATTTTTGCGATAGTTGATTTAACTAATTTCTTTTTGATTCAACCAATATGGTTTTTGATTTGCATATATTCAAGTAGTTGAAAAATATGTTGTTTTGAATGCTGTCAAATGCCGGAGACAGTTGAAAGCAAAACAATAATCGCAACCCGAGTAAAGTCTAACATCAAAATGAGAACAAATTGAAATCTGATTATGATGGCAACATCAGATTGAAATCCTAATATGATATCGACTCATCAAATTGTCAATTAATATCAAATTATGTTATCATTTTGCTGTTTAAAGGCAAAAGTTTAGTGAAACTCAAAAAATGAAAATATTAAAATCAACAACTTAGTGAATCCATTGACATTGAACAAATTTCAAATGACAACACAAAAATACAAAGTTAAGTTTCAATGGAAGAATTATTCCTTCAATCCTTTGTTGCCTTTTACAAAAATGCTTTGATATCCTGCCGAGATCCTGCAGTTGACCGCAATCATAACCGCGAAGAAACGATTTTTTCCAAAATTTTTTCAACTTTTACGCAAATAATGCTCTTTCTTTTTAACCACGAGAATATTAGCGCCAAACCACACGTCTGTGAGGCATTAGATAAGTCGGCGATCATCGATACCACGTTTGTCTAAAGCAGGTCAATCTGAATAGTGGCTTTGGCATTCCCATCTCGCTGATCGTCTACCGTGGAAGCTTATTTCAGAAGTTGATATGAGAAATATATTTGACGTCATCGATTTCCTCCTAGATACGTTAAGTATTTGGTATTGTAGCAATTTTGGCGTTCAGTTTAAAAAAAAATGTTTCGATATTTGTAATCATACGACGTCGCGAAATTCATTCCAAAGTTTTTAGACCATTATTTTCAGTGCATCCAGAAATCGGGGACCTGGATGGCGAAAATAATCTACTCGCCAAACCCGTTCTGAAAATACCCATAACTTTATATCCAACAGTGTGGAAAATTCATTGTTTACGAAGTTCGAACATCGAACATTGAATGTCTCTGATTTCAGAACCTAGAGCTAATTCTTAATAATACTTTAGTGGTTTAGAGGAGCCACCAAGAAAATATATGTTTAATTTGTATATTCCTAAGTAGTCCACAAACTGTGTTGAAGACATTCTTCAAAACAATTCTCATTTCTTGTTCTAAATGCTTAGAACTTCATACATGATTGTATACGCTCGATACTATGAGAAGTATTTTATCAATCATCTAATAGATCTTGGAACTTTAATACACTTTTCTAAAGAAACCGTCTAACTAAAACTTCATAATTTTGAGTCACAGGACTAATTCATCATCAGATGAATCTAAATTAAAAGTCTACACAAGAACTAATAATTTACTGAAGAGATTCTGGTTCAATCTGTGGTCAGAAGCGAGATAAACGTTCATTGTCCCAATTAGTCGAAAAAACCAATGATCTGGGATACCTTATTATTCCTAATTCACGTTCCCTGTGTTGTAGAAGACTTCACTGTAAAACGTTCGGTCTTCAGAGCCTTTAAATTCGTATTTCAAAGTGATTACATGTGCGAGTCGTGTGAGATCAAGTAGATAACTCAATTTAATGTTATAATGTTTGAACGCAACAGCTTTGGATATGAGAAGGACAAAGAGAACATTTTCATACTGTGCTCAAATAGCCACACTTCTATTCACAGTTGATGCGGGATGGAAGCGACGCAACGAGTGTGCATTGACAGAAACTACCTGCATACAATTTGGTGAAACAACACTGCTTATCATATAACCGAACATTTTCCGTCCCCTTATAGCAAGCTATAGCAAATAGTTCGCATTCCAAATCACCTAAGTTCGAAACCGATTCTCTCCGCGGTAGTGTGGAAATATTGCATAAAATCTTTTTCCTCACTTGCGACTAATATGGAGATTGCACAAAATTTTTTTTCTTGCTTGCAAGTAATATCGCCTAAATGTATACTTTCCCGGACCTATTTTGGCTGTTCTATTATTAGCTTATGCTCGTGACGTGTCATTTCGAGAAAACCTACATCATATTAAGTTTTCAATGTGCTTTCACTAAGAGCAAAACTAGTTTTCAGTTTGATGTCACAAAGTATTTTTTTTTGCTTTCGATTTTGATCTTTTAACCGTTAAAACGACCAAAACGATAGCAAATTAAGTAATCGATATATACGAACAGCACAACATCAAATAGAGTTTTCTTTTTGACCTCACACTTTACTCGGGATGTGTCCTCACTAATTGACAGCATTTTTTTTTAAACAGTTAAATTAGTTGTTTTAACCATCGTTTCTGCTAATCGAAAAACAAAAATGACAGTTTAGTTAAAACAACAATCGACTTGTTGTACCAAATTTTAACCAATCGAATTCAGGAAATCAACTAATATTCTGGTTAAAATGGAATCGCGGGTGGTTCCGTGTGGGACCTTTCATTCAGCCATCTTCAAAAAAAGTGAGTTACATTATTTTACATTTTTGGTGAATATCACCCTGTAGTTCAGTATCCAAAAATCGAACTTGTAAGAGACCATTAGACCTTTCATTTGAATATAATGGCGTTTTTGTTTTTGATTTGCACTATATCTGTGCAGTGCTACACGGAGGCATGAATAAGCAAACAGTCCGAACAGTGTTTAATATCGTAGAGAATTCCGAAAATTGGCCCTTCTGAATGCCAGAATTGAGTCTCGTACAGCATTTTGATTTTTTTTTTCAATGAAGTATGCAATTCCGAAATGAAATAGTCGGCAATTGGGACCACCCAATTGTATAAAGCTACAAACGAAATCACGTAAAAAGGAAGCTCTTAATCAAAAATGGTTCAGTTTGGAATTAATCGACAGTGCGAACAGATGTGTTGCGGTTCTTTCGCTAAGACTTTTTCCCTTCAAATAAGAGCGATTGCATCATACAGGCTCTGGTCGTTTGCATTGGAGGAAATTAAAAGAAAAAGTGGACAACGATGACGAACTGATACAAAATCAGCCGTTCTAATGGCTCTTAATGTTATCTAAAAACCTATAAAGATTGATTCATTTCAAATCGAAGGTAAAAATCATCAGATTAGTGCAAATTTAGAATGATTTGATTAGCTGTACTTTTCGCTGTACGAAATTTCGAACGAGCGCAAATAAAGCTAGCATTTGGCTGCTTCGCATTCGAGAAAAATGTTGCGAACAATGTTTAATGTCCGTCTGGGAATTCTAAAATTTGGCCCTTCTGAATACCAGAAATAAATCCCTTACAGCATTTTGATAGTTCCTTTCACTTAAATATTGAGATGTATGAAATATTGAACTATATGAACGATTGTACAACTTGTGTTAGGATTATATTTATATAATGATTTTTTCTAGGTCAAGACTCAAATTTACAAAGTACTTGGAATGGCGCCCTACTTTCTGGAATACAAACGTAATTATCCGTAACCAAACACACTGAGGTCTTTTATTATGCGGTCTTTTTATGTGGTTTTTTATGCGAATTTTCAGAGTTTTGCGGATTTTTTTATGCGAAATTTCAGAGTTATGCGAATTTTCAGAGTTATGCGGTTTTTTTATGTGTTTTTTTTATGCGATACGTAAACTCGCATAAAAAAAGACTTTAGTGTACTGTTTGTTAGGAGTCCAAAGCCACTAACTGTCCTTTTCAGGATCTTAAAAGTAACTCAATGAACTTATTTAGGAAACTATAATACAAGCGCCATCTTTTGAAACCAAATGGTCTTTTTCAGCACTAAAAAATCTAAAACGGTATGAAATCAAATAGTATTTATCCACATCTCGAATTCAGTTCTACGTCAATCTCGCTGTTATGTCTCTGGCATTACCTACCCTAAGTTTGTTTTTATTCCCCAAGTTTGTTTTTATTCTAACGAATTTGATGTACACCTAAACCTCCACTTACGAAGTATTCGAATAAACGAAGCTTCTTTATGAGCCAAATCTCAAATAACGTAATATTTTATTTCCGAAGTAAATTCCAAATAATTTATACTCCATAAAAGAGGGTTTCTTGAATAATATGAAAATATGTGATATAGTTATATTGTATTTTAGAGCCAAATATGACAAACATTAGCCGGAAAACAATGTTTTAATTCGATTCGGAATTCTAGATGGTAATTTCCGGATTATTGACATTCCTTGAAAGCCTTTATGATGTGGATATTTTCGAAACAGATTCGATGAGTAGTTATGCCTAAAAACGATGTTTTAGGTGGTTCTCAAATTCGAGATGTCAGGTTCCAGTTTAATAATATTTAACAAAAAACCCTTACAATGTGGAACGGATTTGTAGAATAGGTGCAAGAAAACGATGTTTAAGGAAATCCAAGATGGTGTTGTTCGAATTTTTTTATATTTCTTGAAACTCCTTACAATATACATACTTTTGGAACGGGTTTGATGAGTAGATGCAAAAAATTTTAATGAACCAGGGAGTTACCATCATGCAATTCGGAATGACCCCATACATTGTTTTTGTTTTTGATTATAGAGGTTTTAACCCTAAGGTCATTCACCTCTTCGGGCCAGAAAAACTTTCTGACCCTATGTGCGGGGTTGGGAATCGAACCCAGGTGGGCTGCGTGAAAAGCATCGACTTACCCAACACACTACACCTGTCCCCACCTCATACATTCTTTTCCGACATGAAGTCATCAAATTCGATTCAAAAATACAAATTTTGTAAAGGTTTTCAAAAATATCAATAAACCTGAAGTAGCAATTTTGGAACTCGAAAAAAATCTCAAACGTCAATTTCCATCATCTACTAATCATATCCCGTCGAAAAAAAAACACAATTTTTAAGATTTTCATAGAGTATAGACTAAACACAAGCAACTACAGGTTACACAATTACTTAAAATATACACTTTCTTGCAGCTAACTTAAAAGTACAGAACAAGTTCCGTGAAAACTTTCTCACTGCATAGAAGCTGAGCAATGTATCCTAGAAGTAGCTTAGAAGTTCGTTCGATAGTTCGATAAACACATAAAAATGAAAAAAATGATGAAGTCTTTATTGTAATCAATAAAACGAACTATATGATTTAATGTTTGAACATAATTTCATGCAAATGTTGGCCACCGGATGGATGGCCCATGTAGCAAAGTCCTGGCATTACATTCCTTTTGTGGAATTTGACCTTTCTGTTTCAACAGACTTCGCAGCCGATTCTTAGTGTACAGAATCATTGCATGGCTAGTACTATGGATCCTACTGACACTAAGAACCCTTCCAGATCGGGGCTCGAACATACGACAACTGGCTTGTAAGACCAGCGCCCTATGCATTGAACCACCAACCCGGGCCATGTGCAAGGTCCAATTTTGGCACACTTTCTCCAACATATCGGCCGGTATTTTACGAAAAAATGATTCAATTTTGGCGGCTATTTTTTGGTAATTGTGGTACAATATTGTGAATGAAATCTGTTTGGAAAGTGTGGTCTACAGGTGAAACAATCAACAGCCAAAAAGTGCAACCCCACTGTCAAATTACACTTTAGGTTATAAATCCTTCATTTTTCATGGGAACGATTCATAACTTTCGTCGACTGTTCTTGATACCAGCAGCCACCTATAATAGAAATTCAGACAGTAGCTTTTGTTAATCAAGAGATAAAGTAGATTATTGATTTAGACAGTTTAACATTTTACTCCAGTCTCTCCTAGGTTTACAATTTCCTCTACAAAAAATCACAATATTTCGGAATGATAATAACCAAAACATGTCTTTAATAGAGCTGAGCTGTCATCACTTGTTGACCAAACACCCAACTTAAGTTTTAACAGTGTACAATTGATTCTAACAACAGTGAACATTGAAAACATTTTTTTTTATTTCAAAGTGTATATTATTCTTAAACTGTGTATTCTATGATTTATATCATACTCGATTCGTAGTGAAGAATAAAACCGCCATAAACTCAAACTTTTAATCAGTGACTCTCGTGAAAAATGACAGAAAAAGACGGTTGAATGTAATTGCAGTAATGAAAATCTGCGAACACAACTCGTAACCAAATTGTGCAGATCTCATGCGTTGTTCAATTTTCAGTCTTGCCCTGGTGTCATAGCTCTGCAAGAAAATGATGTACTATCTGCCCTCCACCGAATGCTGATATAGCTGTTTAGTGCTGTTAATATTTTTCGCGAATTTTCAATCCGTTTTTCATTGGATACTGGTAAAATGATGTATCATCGTCATTTAATTAGTTCACTTATTTAAATTCATCCGCAAAAACAACTGAGCTTCGATAGGTTAGTTCGCCTCAATCAGAGGTCGATACAAATAATCATCTAGATAATTAAATCTGAGTTGATTTTCTAGTGAAAACAATGGTTGTTAAAGCATTTATTAAATTAGTCGTAAATCTATCTAGTTTTGGTTCCCACACACTGAGAAAAACACAGCACACATGACAACACTGATAAACTACAAAATTATGCATGCAGTCAGTCTTCATTCTCAGCAAATCTACTCCCGCTGGTATAGCCGGAGTCCAACAAAAAGCTATTCAAATAGAAATCTGCCATCCCTGGTTGCGAAATACCGCCCACTCCACCACCCCGGTTGGTTGCATATAACCTTCGACCCCGGCCTTGCCTGACTGTTGGTACATATTTGGAGTAAACCGGAAACAATGCTAGTTCCGAGCAAATGATTCTTAGATCATTCTGCCATTCATTGCTAACCCAGTTGAAGCCCAGTACCCCGGTACCGAGCCGGAAGATGGAATTTAATTATTTATCGTTTGGTTAATCAAGCGTTAACATCCATTCCGTTTTTACTGACTAACGTACACCGAACTGCAACCGGGACTGGCTGACCGGACGGACGAACGGACGGATGGACAGTACGGTGCTCTTAGTGTAATCGGCCACTAACAGTGCAACCGGAGAGTCCGATTGCATGCTTGATGTATTCTTCTCTGGCAGCCGTGGCCAAGGCTACTGGCACCGCTTACCTCACCCCCGCAAGGACGACGATCGGTGACAATGAAACCGTCCGTCGGTTTCCGTTTCAATCGAGTGCTCCATTACGACTATGACTGGCTGCAGCGACAGCAGAAGCAGTAACAGCAACCGGATGACCGGGAACAACTCAAATAAGGTCGTTTTAATTAATTCTTAAAACTCGAAAGCCAGCTGTAATTAAAAAAAAAGTTAATCAAAATGGAACGGGGAGCGCAAAGTTTTGTAATTAAAGAAGTTGCTGAAACTACGACTAAAAAATTCTTGAGACAACTTCCTAACCGAACTACAGAAATTGAGTGAGAAATAGGGACTATGACTGGTTTCTGGATCATGAGTATAAATTAGTTTCTCAAGAATATTCGGCTGCATCAATATGACCAATTGTTCGACGGTCACGGATTATACGGATTGTTCGCGAAATGTTGAATACATTGACGGGAAATTTCGTAGATGAAAGTTTATTTTATTTGTTTTTGTCAAGCTCAGTTTCATGACAACGAGCTCTTGCAACCGTTTGTTTAACCATCGAGACTGATTCACAATTTCCTGGTAACTACTCTAGACAAATTCGGCACTTCCACGGCAGAGAATTATTTTAACTTTCAAAGTAAATTACGACGGTGCAGTCTTTGCTATTTGAGTTTGGTAGGAATGTTTGATGTTTGTTGGATAGAGCCGGAAAATAACTTATCGTGGAGCTTTCTTGTCCTCTTCTCGAGTATCTATCTCAACTGGCTACACGTATGGTTTTCCGAGGTGGAGTTATGTTATTAAAATTATCTATGAGCAGTTTTTGTTACAAGTGTATGATATGAGTTGAGTGATTGCCAAGACTAAGTATATTCTTAGCATCGTAGGCCAGTGATGCGAACGGTACCGGTAAAATACATTTCTTTCCCTACATTCTACACACTCTGAGTGCTACCGCCTGCTACAACTGCTGGTAGATACATTTACTCTAGAGAGTGTACCAGCGACGATTAGAACGGTGAAGCTACTCTTTCTTAGGTTTACAGCACTCTACAGTAGGCTGGGCGATACATTTGCTCAAAGCTACCGCCGCTTTTAAAAATGTAATATAGCTTTCTACCGCCGACGAAAAAAAAGTATTCTACCGCTGTACTTTACATTGTTCGCTCAAAATGGTAGCGCACGTGTTTACATTGAACGTTAACAAATGATTACTAGTTATTTAATATATAAACATTATGTGTTGACGATTTTTTTGTATTTTTCAAGACCAGATTATATTTTATTTAAATAGTAGATCGTTTGATATTCTTGATGATCTTCCCGAATGGTGTAATGAATTATTTGTTTTCAAGGCCCTTTTTAAATGAAGAATTCAATGCTTTGCTGCATTGAAACGTAATGATTAGATTTTAGCAGATGAAAAAGTAAACAAAGAGAAACATTTTCCTTTGGGACCTTATGAAATGGTTACGTCGACTTGTCAATTTTTTTCCCTTCATTAGCAGTGAACGTTGTTGTTCCTAAAATCGTTTTTTTCCAAAGCAATTCATGATCGTGAAAAATGACTGATTCATCGAAAATAAAGCGTTTTTATCGGGACATAGCCAATGATTGTTATAAGTGTGAAGATGATTATATAATTTGTAACATTGATTCTACTCGAATCTGCACGTACAAAAAATTAAGAAGTAGTTATGATCCCGGAAATTTTGTGAAGCATTTACGAAATGTGAATCCGGAAAAGGCTCTGGAATACGGACTACTGAAGAAAGGATATGCACCAGAAAAGAAAAGGAAACTTCTTAAAACATCAATAGCACTCGACAGACAAGCTGTGGTTGAATCTTTGGTAAAAATGGTATCACTTCATTACTTGCCCTATGCGCCGTTGAATGGGAAGGTTTTCGAGAACTGCTAGATCCAATTTGCGAAGCACTTAAATTTAAAATCAATCGAGACAATATCTCTCGTCATATTGAACAATGCGCAACAAATATTAGGGGAAAAATTGCAGCTCAAATGCAAGGTCGATTAATATGCATCAAAGTCGACTCTGCGACCCGATATGGCCGTCATGTAGTGGGCATAAATGCGCAATTTAATAAAGATGATACTGTGATTATTAGAACCCTAGGTAAGGCTATTTTGATTTGGCCAAAGTAGTATAAGCATATAAATGATTTGTTTTGTAGCAATGATGGAAGTTAAATGTTGCCAGACTGGTAAAATCCTAAAGTCAAAAATCGATGATGTACTGAAGATGTACGGAGTCGCACAAGTCATTCCTATTGTGTATTTCGATGAAGTTTGAGCTTTCCATACAAAAAAAAACATCACTTGTTCGAAATGCAGAATCACATTTTTTACATTCAATCAAAACATTTCGAAATGCGGAAAATGGAAATTGTTCACTCAATCTAAAAACTTTAATTCGATCTAAATACCAAAAAAAAAATTATTTTTTATCTTCATTTATATAACGGTTAAAATTATTTCACACCGGAGAACGATTAAATTATTATTTCCGAACGAAGGGCCCTTCTATTTGATTCGAAGACTGCGAGAAGCGATCTAACCACCTCAAAGATATCGATGTTAGTTTCATTTGAAATCTTTTGTGACCATTACTTTTTAGGCTTCCCGAATAGGAAAACGGTAACCAGTATAGCCGAGTTCAGTTTACTTGTCCAACCAACAAGCCCTTAAAACATTCATTGACTAGTCACACGTGCGAATACGTGAAAGTCATCTTCAAAATAATGAACGAAATAGGCAATGTGCAGCGCCTACCGTAAAGTACATTTTCTATCGCACTCATGTACACTTTTCTACAACGGCAAAGTACTTTTTTCTACCGCCACGAGCTACTTTTTTTGTGGTACAGTAGCGCGAACAAGGAGGCAGTAAAATGTGGAAAAATATAATTTCTACCTACTTCGAACGGCTATGATTCCAGCCGTAGTTTTTTACGCGATACTGCTTCGCACGCCTACTGTAATAGAATTTTAGTTTGGATGCATCAACGCGGTACAGTAAGAAAAATTAAAAAAGGTAGATGTGGGTAAGCAGACTACAGTAATAAAAATGGGAGGCAGTTTGCATCCTTGATCGTAGCTATATTTGTTCTGTCTGCGGTAATCATATGAAGGTTAGCATTCGAAATGTTAATGCCACAAGGACTAAACAGAAAACATCAAGAAATTAACATGACATGCAAACCAATAGTAATATGAAATAGGCATCAGTTGAAACGCGTAAATAACAATGCATTGATTTTCAAATGAATAAGAGTGCATTTTCAAACTGGTTTTGATTTTTGAAGTATATTGTAAAATTAAGAACTGTAAATTAACTTTATAACCAATTTCTCTATGCTCCAAAAATGTGCATGTATTCTACAGATGGAAAAATATTCTGCTACTAGGGGCTGCTCATGCTGACATCAAAGCAAAAACACAAACGCGAGCACTTTTCGGAAGCGTGTTTGGCCATGCTGATGCATTATTCGGTTGTCTCTTGGCATCAAACGGTAACCGTTGATGAAGCCTTGGTTCACTATTACACACTACAAAATATAATGAATGCCTTGTAAAGGGATGAAGTCGGCACAACTTGAAATAAACCGTCACCAGATGCATACCAAAAAAAAAGTTTTCACAACAGTTTTCTCAGAGCAGTTATACGACAGAAATGCAATAAACGGAGAGAGAAAAATGTTGCAAGACAATCCACCTGCACGCAAGTGTATAACAATTATGACTAAAATTTTGGCCTTCTCGGACTACTATTTTTTTACCCGGGTTGGTGGTTTAATGCAAAGAGCACTTGATTTAGAAGCCAGTTATGGTATAATCTAGCACCGATCTGGGAGGATTCTTAGTGTGAGAAAGATCGTAGCACCAGCCATGCAATGGTTCTGTGCGTTAATGAAACGGCAGCGAAGCCTGTTTAGAAAAAGGGTGATTTTTTAACTGGTATCTTTTTGGCAACACTGTTGCATCCCAAAAAAGTCACTATTTTGTGTGGATTATGGGCCGTGAAATATCGGCCGACACGTAGGAGAGAGCGTACCAAAATTGGACCTTGCGCATGGGCATGTTCGGATCGAATTCCGGCTCGGAAGTAACGGGTTAAAATGTGCAAAAAATAAATGCACTCAGTATTCTCAGAGACCGCCTAGTCGATTTTTTTCAACTCATATTCTAATGAAAGACGTTAAAGTTCACTCAATTTTCTCAGAAATCGCTTGACCAAATTAAAAAAACTCAGGTTTAAATGGAATATTTTACAATTCCTTACAATTGAATCAAATTTCATTAGAATTAGTATTGCGAGTCCGCCATTACAGCCAAACACTCTTAACTGGTCGCATAATTCTTGAATATAACCGGTCTGTTAAGTTAATGACCAAATACATTAGTTTTGGGTGTACCGGATCTTCGTTCCCGGTTCTGGAAGTACCAGAAAAAGTGATTGTGTATTCCAAACCGAACAGCATGATAAGACCGATTGCTGCAATAAGTTGATTTGAAATTTTATCCGGCTTCCGGCTCCGGAAATATATAGTGAAGTGTGTATGGAATTGCAACCCGTCATTTAGAGCGATAATGCAGAAAATGGTAAATTGGCTCAGCAATTTATGTTCACCGTTAGGTGGCGTTAGCAGTTCAACATAAACTGCTGACACACTGATGAACTGAATGCGAAACTTAAAAAATAAAAACTAGTCATGTGCTCTTTAGCACAACACGGTACACATGAGGTACCAAACTCCTAAATGAGGGAAAAAATTCTATAATCTTGATTCAAAACTGTTTATAATTTAAAAAGATTTTGCTAGTGTATTCCCATATAAGCTTTTTTGTTCTTATTCAAGATTGAAAAAATAGTTTTATGAAGAATTCTTTAGTAATAATTATTGAAACCTGAGTTATATGAGAAAGACGTCATTACACCACTAGGTGGAATAAAACAGGATTATGATGAATGGCTGTTACCTTTCCCTTCTATATAGGAGTCTAAAGTACGTTGGTGGAATGAAACTAAACCGGTTTTTGAAAAAATATTAAATTCCCTAAATTCGAGAAAAACGCAGAATAACCTCAAATATGGATTGCTGGGTGATCGAGAACAGCAGTTTTCAGTATCAACCTCAACGAACTAAACGGTACTTTTTAGGGCATCAAAAATTATCAAAAGAATTATTTTAGAAAAAAATATTTTACGCATACACAAATGACTTCAAATAAATAACAGAAAAAAACTGCCTAAAAATTTAAAATAAATACTAATAGTGATTTTGACAACAGTTGTACAGTCCGACGCAGTGCTGTAGTTGCGGTTAGTCACAGTTAGTCATTGACTAACCAGTTCATGAAACTGAAACTTCTCAGAAAATGAGACAATTGGTTTTCGGAAATTTAAATAATGACTGATTCAAGTAAACACGAAAGGTGCAAAAGTAATTTAAAATTTTAAAAGAACGTGTTCATGGAAGTAGAATTCAATAGGGCGCTTATTGTTTTGATTCCAGGGCGCAGAGTGAAAGTATTTTTAAATACATTCAATATTCCTACTGAGGGCGTAAATCATTATTTATTTTCAAACTAGATTAAAAGAAATCTTGTAAAGAAAATTCGAAAAGGGCGCCTAAAGAATTATTCCAGGGCGCAGGGTGGTAATATTTTTGAATACATTAAATACTGCTACTGAGGGCGCAAATCATTATTTATTTTCAAACCAGATAACTAACTTCTTGTAAAGAAAATTTTTAAGGGCGCCTAAAGAATGATTCCAGGGCACAGAATCATGGTGTGGCCGTGGGACGCAGGGACGCAGGGTGGTAGTATTTTTAAATACCTACATTAAATATTCCTACTGAGGGCGCAAATCATTATTTATTTTCAAACATATACATTGACGAAGACTACAAAATTAGATCGGGATTGGTATCTGTATTCTAATTATTACACCTTCGTGAAAGTGTAATGAGGTGACAGTGGACAGTAGAATTCAATGAAAGAAAGTGAAATTGGTTCTTAATGATAATTCGAAATAGATAAATGTGATGAATGCGCTCAAGCTGATGCATAGCTTTGCGTGCATGTTTCACTAATTTGTTCAGCATGAACTCAGGATGGAACAAAAAAAAACATATAATTGGTGAACAGTAAATAATAAGTGCTAGTTACAGCGAGCGCATAAATGTTGTTCGGCATCACCAAGATGTTAAATTCTCACCGTTGACTTAACTGACCAAACCAGTTTGTTTATCCCTTAAATAACAACACTAGAATTTTAACATGTACTATAAAAATGCCACTAAATAAAATATTAATTTCAAAACATTGTTATTAGATTCCAATATTTTAGGAGAGCTTACAAGTTAATTATTAATTAACTTATAAAAATTATTAATTATTAATTCGACATATAAAAGAAAACATATCACTGTTTTTCCGCATATAATTTGATGATTCATATATTAGTCTTTTGGATTCGTAAAGGTTATTCTAACAATTTTTGTAGCTAAATGTGAATAAAAAGAAATAAGAGAGTGCTTGAGCTTTATTCGATTAATTAAACAAAGTCCTGAATTTATTCAATAAATGTATTAAATTCATAGTGAAATGCGAATAACTTAGAATCTTTTATAGTTCTTCATTCGAAATGCAGTTTAAATTCGAATAAATTCATAATTTCAAAAAACAATTTTAAACCAAATATGAATTTAAGGGGGGAGGAAGTTCTCCGGGACACGATGCCAAGCATCTGCATCTCAAATCAAGTTTAACAATTGCAGCTGAGTGCATTTCACTAAACACTGTAATAGAAACGCTTCGTGCAGAAAAATCTAAAAAAATGCAAAATTCGTCAAAGACAAGTTCAAAAAAATTAAATTTAATCTTCAACCAATTGCATTGCGCCCCTACGCCAAAGAAATTATGGCGCCCCATTAAAAAAGCTAGCGACTAACCAAAGCAAATAGAACAACAACAGCACTGGTCCGACGTCAACAGTTCGAATAATCCCGAAGGACCTATTCGTGTCCAATGAAGATACTTTTTGCAAGTTCTCTTAAACTTACTTTTATGTAATGAAAGAGGTTTCGTAAATCAAGTCATGATGTAAATAATAGTTTGCATTATTTGTAATTTATTACGTAAAAAAATTCAGGTTGCTTAGAATATTCAACGTAAAATAAAACAAACGTATATATATATATATATATATATATATATATATATATATATATATATATATATATATATATATATATATATATATATATATATATATATATATATATATATATATATATATATACGTATATATATATATATATATATATATATATATATATATATATATATATATATATATATATATATATATATATATATATATATATATATATATATATATATATATATATATATATATATATATATATATATATATATATATATAATGTAACGGTTGTTTTCCGAACGAAAATGATTAGTATATGCCGGAAAACGGTGTTCTAAGTAGCTTGAATATCCAAGATGGAGACTTTTGATTCATCGATAATTTTTCGAAAACAGTAACAAAATGCA
This sequence comes from Malaya genurostris, assembly GCF_030247185.1. NCBI lineage: Eukaryota > Metazoa > Arthropoda > Insecta > Diptera > Culicidae > Malaya > Malaya genurostris. Next base: position 266,341,610 of record NC_080572.1, on the reverse strand, counting down.
AGTGCGGAATGTGCATCACTGGGGTTACGACGCGGTGGCCATGTGTTGGTCTCTAAAAATCCAATTTCACGCAATACGCAACTACGAGCCGTTTCTAAGCAAGTTATTTCAGACAAGCAATTTACAGGCTTATTTCCTTCTGATCAATGACGGAGTAGCAACACACAGGCGGTCTCTAATACTTTTGCTAATTTTCGAAACCAGTATCAAAATGAATATTTTCGAAACCAGTTTAATACAATTTTGGCACATCATTGAACATTTCATCCGGTATTTCATCAATAAATGCTTCAATATTGGCTTCCAGTGCGTCAATTATTCCTGGTTGTAGACAAGAGCCTTAACATGACCACAAGAGACAGATTACAAAGAAGATAAATCACACGGTTTAGACGGCCAATTGACGGGCCCAAAACGTTAAATAAACCGTTCACCGAAAGTGCCTTTCAATTTGGTCATTGTTTCTCGTTCCGTGTGGGATGTGGCACCGTATTGTTGGAACCACATGTCATGCATGCCCAACTATTCCATTTTGGGTAAAACTAAATCGTCAATCACCACACAGTAGCGCTCGCCATTCACAGTAACGTTCCGCCCATCGTTGCCTTTGAAAAAGTAATGAAATCCAAACCAAAGAGTGACTTTTTTGGGATGCATTAGTAGCTCTTGCTCTTCACTCCAGATGTGGTAATTTTGCTTGTTAACGTATCCTTTCAACCAGAAATGAGCTTCATTGCTCAACACAGTTTTCCGATAATAAAGAGGATCTTTCTCCAACTTGGCCAGCGCCCGTTCACCATTTTTGGGCGTTGTAAGTCAATACATTATTAAATTATAGACAAAGTTTTTTCAATGACACAAGACTCGATTCATATTTGTATCAAATTATGTACAAAAAGTTTGACCAATCTCAAAAGACAGTCCAGGTCAACTCTGGAAAAACGAATGACATAGTGTGTTTTTTTTTTCATGACAAAATATACATGTCTGGAAAGTTCTATTGAAATCAGAATTGAAAGTAGAACGGCTTAGAATTGTTACTTTTTCAAGAGATAACGAAACGTGATTACATCACTAACTCAGACTCTGAATGATCCTGGTGGTATGTAAATTTCATCCTCAGAATTGAAGAACCACACACCAAAAAAAATCTTAATTTTACAGGTGACTTAATCCCTCATACGCTGTCATTCATAAAGACCTAATCTGTCAAATGACGGAAAACTTCATTTTTAATGACATAATGTTAGATTAGCTTGAAATTTTACTGGTTTCGACTGTAACTTGCATTCTGTTAGCAGGTGCGACTGCATGAATTTAAATGCACCTTTTAGCAGCCCAGCAGTTGTGTGCTTCTGTGACACAGTCGATTAACAGACGTACTTTGCGATCCAATGGTTCTCGGTTCAAGTCGCGGTGATCGCTATCAGTATTCATTTTTTTATTGAAATGAATTTCATGTTATGAAATTTTAGACACAATATTAAATGTTCTTTCACGTAAATTTGCGTCCATTTATGTGTACCTACAGGGTCCGGCACTCGAAGTGTAACCAATTAAAAAGGCCATAAATTCAGTTTGGAAAATTACTTTTACTTAATTCAAAGTACAAAATGTGTAAAAATAATACAAAATTCAGAATCAATTCACTTTTGCTCGATATGACCACCTTTTGCCTTGACTTGATGACTTGAGAGAGCGAAGGAGTTGCTTCGTTTGGCCGAATGTGACTTGCAGGTATTTTGGCCCACTCGCGGACAATAACTTTTTTCAGCGCCTCGAGACTGGTGTATCTTTTAGTTCGGACTTTGCTCTCCAAAATGGTCCAAAGAGAATAATCCATTGGATTCGCATCTGGTGAATTCGAGAGCCATTGTGTGGACGTGATGAAGTTCGGAACGTTGTTTTTCAGCCATTCTTGGTTCACTCGAGCTTTGTGAGACGGTGCCGAGTCCTGCTGAAACGTCCATGGTCTGCCACCGAAATGTTTGTCTGCCCACGGCTTCAAAGCAACCTCCAGAATACTTTCCCGATAATATGTCGCATTTACCTTGACGCCAGGCTCGATGAAAACGATTGGAGAGCGCCCATCTGCGGTTACAGCGGCCCAAACCATTATCTGTTGCGGGTGCTGCCTCCTGGTGGCCAATCGATGACTCAAATTCTCGTATGAACGGTCGGTCAAGTAAACCCTATCGTTTTGAGAGTTTACGAATTGCTCAATTGGAAAAATTTTCTCGTCAGAAAATACAATGTTCGGAAATTGACCGCTTTCGGCAAAACGAAGCAACTCCTTCGCTCTCTCAAGTCATCAAGTCAAGGCAAAAGGTGGTCATATCGAGCAAAAGTGAATTGATTCTGAATTTTGTATTATTTTCACACATTTTGTACTTTGAATTAAGTAAAAGCAATTTTCCAAACTGAATTTATGGCCTTTTTAATTGGTTACACTTCGAGTGCCGGACCCGGTAATAAGATGTAAAATCACAGGGTTTTTTCGAAGTGTGCATTCTTTACTATCTGATACACTCAAAGAATCTGAAAGGTTAACCCTACATTTTTGCTTCCTATGAATGATAATGTTGCTTAAGTAAAACCAAATTGAGTGGCAATAATCACTTGAAGTAGTCTATTCTCCTAGGCAAATATTCGTCCCATCAATTATGGCCCATTGTTGTTGTTGTTGTTGTTGCTGGTGAGACCCCTCGATGGTCCTAGTAAATTTAACAATGACCAAATAAACGATTACGGCGAATAACCCGAACAATACGGTAACTAAGCGTGCTCGAAATTCCGTCTCGCATTTGGCGCCTCACTGCGACCTAGTCAATAGAAGCCAAAGCAATGCCAAACATAAAATTAAATTGCAAAGAAAAGGTCCCGATTGTTATACCTTCTTTTGGCCCTTTTGTTGTCGATCGGAGAGGAAAGGGAGTGAACAAAAAAAAACATCCAGTCAGGAAAATAAAATACCGTAAAACCTATTGAAACGGCCAACACACCTCGGTCGGTAGAGTCATGAATAAGAAACCATGCAGTTTGAAAACCTTTCGGTCCACACGCACCCATTCGGTCACTTTTCCAAACGATGGGGCGATGGCGTGTGCTAGAGGGTGAGGCGGCAGCCATCTTTCGAAGTCCTTCGCCATAAACCGCAGGTATTCGCTATCAAGACTCGAGACGTTCATTGTACAGAGACAGCCCGTAGCGCCCTCCTTGCCAGACGGTTTGCACAGATTCCGAATATAAAATTGTGATTCTTTGGCCAGAGACGTGGGGCACTAATCGGATGTTGTTTTGGCACAGGCCATGAAAGAGGAAACATTGAAATGGAAATCGGGTTCTATTTTTTACAACCGTACCCTTGCAGAAAATATGTCTGTGCAGGTGAACTCGCACCGAGATTGTCCATGGTTCCACGCGTTCACCACCCCCCTCCGCAACGCTCGCAATTCCATCTAAATAGTGCACAAGGTCGAGCCATCCGGTACACACAAAAGGACTGGGCGAAAAGTTCAATTTCGGATGTGTAGACTTTTGTCGTTCAATTTTCATGCAAATTTCCATATAGACACGAAAGAGGGTGATTTCGCGCTGCCATCGTTGTTGGTAGTTCGATGGCAATTTTCACCTTTCGGGAACATAATTTTGCTGAATGGGAAAGTGCTTCAGGTTTCGGACCAGAGATTTGAGATTTGCGGGGGAGGAAGGAAAGTCAATTTTCCAGTTGAAATCAAAAGCTGCTTGCGTTTTTATTACTCACGCGCCGTACGAGTTCGTGTCTAGGTGAGGAATTCTGACCTGGGGAAATTTGGTCCCCTGATGGGTGTGGACAATGAAAAGAGCATCGTTTGGATTTAGAATCTTCTCGGGTTTTCGAACCAAGATTCGGAATTGTTGTTTTCTTAAGGATCGAGTTGTCATCCACATAAAAAGAAAACATTTAAAATAAACTTTTCATGAAACATCACCGTCATCAAATTTCACCTTCAAAGACATCAGTTCAAAGAACGGTTTAAAGAAATGCAAACACAATTCACGGTAATGATATACTATTTTCAGTATCATATTCGAATAGTTTAACTCTCTTAAATTTTCATATTAGAACAGAAACAAAAAAAGCTATAAAATAAACTACTCATATGATTGTTTAAGAAGAAAAAATTATTCCATATCAATACAAAAACTGTACTGATCTTGAAGTCTGATCTTAAAACTAATGATATTCAAACAAGTTCTCATTTTTGAATGTATTTTGTACACTTTATTCAAAAGTTATTATACATTGGTTAGCTCTTCACAAATATTAATAGAAGGCTTAGGCTATTTTTAATAAAACCGATGTGTGCCTTGACTGGACTTAACATAAAAAGAATAACCGTGACAAGCCGAAAAAAAGTACCAACATAGCTGACATAGTCAATAGCCATTTACCATTAGCCATTAGCCATTAGCCATTAGCCATTAGCCATTAGCCATTAGCCATTAGCCATTAGCCATTAGCCATTAGCCATTAGCCATTAGCCATTAGCCATTAGCCATTAGCCATTAGCCATTAGCCATTTGCCATTAGCCATTAGCCATTAGCCATTAGCCATTAGCCATTAGCCATTAGCCATTAGCCATTAGCCATTAGCCATTAGCCATTAGCCATTAGCCATTAGCCATTAGCCATTAGCCATTAGCCATTAGCCATTAGCCATTAGCCATTAGCCATTAGCCATTAGCCATTAGCCATTAGCCATTAGCCATTAGCCATTAGCCATTAGCCATTAGCCATTAGCCATTAGCCATTAGCCATTAGCCATTAGCCATTAGCCATTAGCCATTAGCCATTAGCCATTAGCCATTAGCCATTAGCCATTAGCCATTAGCCATTAGCCATTAGCCATTAGCCATTAGCCATTAGCCATTAGCCATTAGCCATTAGCCATTAGCCATTAGCCATTAGCCATTAGCCATTAGCCATTAGCCATTAGCCATTAGCCATTAGCCATTAGCCATTAGCCATTAGCCATTAGCCATTAGCCATTAGCCATTAGCCATTAGCCTCTAGCCTCTAGCCATTAGCCATTAGCCATTAGCCATTAGCCATTAGCCATTAGCCATTAGCCATTAGCCATTAGCCATTAGCCATTAGCCATTAGCCATTAGCCATTAGCCATTAGCCATTAGCCATTAGCCATTAGCCATTAGCCATTAGCCATTAGCCATTAGCCATTAGCCATTAGCCATTAGCCATTAGCCATTAGCCATTAGCCATTAGCCATTAGCCATTAGCCATTAGCCATTAGCCATTAGCCATTAGCCATTAGCCATTAGCCATTAGCCATTAGCCATTAGCCATTAGCCATTAGCCATTAGCCATTAGCCATTAGCCATTAGCCATTAGCTATTAGCCATTAGCTATTAGCCATTAGCCATTAGCCATTAGCCATTAGCCATTAGCAATTAGCCATTAGCCATTAGCCATTAGCCATTAGCCATTAGCCATTAGCCATTAGCCATTAGCCATTAGCCATTAGCCATTAGCCATTAGCCATTAGCCATTAGCCATTAGCCATTAGCCTCTAGCCATTAGCCATTAGCCATTAGCCATTAGCCATTAGCCATTAGCCATTAGCCATTAGCCATTAGCAATTAGCCATTAGCCATTAGCCATTTGCCATTAGCCATTAGCCATTAGCCATTAGCCATTAGCCATTAGCCATTAGCCATTAGCCATTAGCCATTAGCCATTAGCCATTAGCCATTAGCCATTAGCTATTAGCCATTAGCTATTAGCCATTAGCCATTAGCCATTAGCCATTAGCCATTAGCCTCTAGCCATTAGCCATTAGCCATTAGCCATTAGCCATTAGCCATTAGCTATTAGCCATTAGCTATTAGCCATTAGCCATTAGCCATTAGCCATTAGCCATTAGCCATTAGCCATTAGCCATTAGCCATTAGCCATTAGCCATTTGCCATTAGCCATTAGCCATTAGCCATTAGCCATTAGCCATTAGCCATTAGCCATTAGCCATTAGCCATAAGCCATTAGCCATTAGCCATTAGCCATTAGCCATAAGCCATTAGCCATTAGCCATTAGCCATTAGCCATTAGCCATTAGCCATTAGCCATTAGCCATTAGTCATTAGCCATTAGCCATTAGCCATTAGCCATTAGCCATTTGACGTTTGACGTTTGACGTTTGACGTTTGACGTTTGACGTTTGACGTTTGACGTTTGACGTTTGACGTTTGACGTTTGACGTTTGACGTTTGACGTTTGACGTTTGACTTCCTCGATAATTCGGCTAAACTTGCTCGGCGAAATGATCCCGATTTGTTAGAAAACTGTTCATTGTATCGTTAAAATCGTCTGGTGATTTGAAGCGGCTAATACTCGAGATCTTTGATGCCGAATTCCGTTTCATTTCATTTGATTTTTAATAAGAAGCCCGACTACAAACTAATGACCTGGTGGAAATTTGAAGTAAATAATAATCTTCACAGTCATTCTCACCAGGCTCGTTGCGCTCAATCGAACTCGGTCATAAATCGCAATACTGTCGCAGTGTGTTCACTTTGCCGCCTTGTTTAATGACACCAAAGCATGACAGGGCTAGACGATGCCGTGCCAAATCGACACTCATTAATCCTGTAAGTACCCGGCCGTTTGATGGTGGTCATTGTCGTCATCGAGTCATCGTCGTGATGAACGCTAACGGGTTATGACGTTAATAATTTACCGAACGGGTATCCTTCTTCCGGCTGGTTGTATTTATGGTTCCGGATTGACGAAGCATACCTTCAGTCGAGAAACCGAAGCTTAATTTGCTTGTGCTGCAGAAGAACTTGCCCGAACCGTCTTGGTTTGTTGGCAGTTATAAAGCAAGATTAATGAGGTTGGCAGAAACGATTAACGTGGGTGAATAAGAAGCATGGCATCCTTTCATTGGTGAAATCAAAAACGAAGTCCAACGTTGCTAAGAAAACAAGAAATATTTCTCTAACATAAGCATTTATCTTTCCTAAAAGTCGCTATAACAAAAGCGACAGAAAGTCCTTCCCTATACACCACCGGTACTAGAAACCGAACAAAAACTTCCCGTTTCGGAAGGCTGCTCCCAAGTGGTGAAACCATTTTGCATCGAACCATATTAGAGAAGTTACCGAAAGCGATCCACGCCACACTCAACGACCATTCCGGAAATCGGTAACTTTTGAAACTTTACAGTCCCATGGCAACCTGCGAGTGTGTGTGTGTGTAGACTAATGATCATCGCTAGCGCAACCAGCGACCAATAGGTTTAGCATAAAGTGTAGCGAATTTGGAGATACAATACAGCGCGGGCACAAAAACTGTCATCACCAGAAGGTTACTACTCGCCACTTCCCGGGTGGGAAAGAAAACTTTTTCTTCGCAACATGAGGACGACGAGGACATCGGATGCTTATGGTGTGCACAAAAGCGTACTTTACTTTCAACTGCAGGCCGTTACCAGCCCCGGTCGGTCGCACCACCCACGTCACCGTCACCACGCCGCTCCGAAATGAGGATCTTCTGGTCGAAATGAGCACGCTCTTTGCTTGACAAGAGTTTTTCTATTCGCAAAACTTAACGGTCGGAAACGAGCAAACTTTAACGTCGAACGCTTTGTCAACGAGCTCCCTATGCTGGCGCAGTCTTCGGCATTCTTTGGGAGTTTTGCTCGAACCGGCAAAGGAGCCTTTTATATTAAAATGTTTTATTATATTTTACTGTCCTACAACGTAATATCTTGGTGTACGCTATTTCACTTGGTGCCGAAACACGTTTATTCCTCACCTATGTACTAAGGATCTGGTAGTTCGAGCGGCTGTGAAAAGTTACGCATCTTCATGTTTTGTGTTGGTGAATGTTTCTGCGATGGAAATGTTTCAATTGATGGGCTAACCATTATTATATTGAATAACTTTTGAACAGATAATTAAAACCAATGGCTCTAATATTTAAGAAACTACTTCCTTTTAGTGTAGATAACATTCAGTATCGGTGTTTATTTTGATACTAGGAAAATTCATATAAGGAATCTTTTGGAATATTGTTCTTAGGTCAACACTGATTCATAGGAAGAGCTAGAATAGCTTATGGATACATTTTGTTTGCCGTTCATAGTTTCAGAGCGTCATTCTACTCACTTGTTTATTTTGAAATATTTCGTTGATTATTATGTTCAACATCTTTCATACGAAAAAGATTGCAACCATATTTCCAATTTGTATTTCATATTGCGAGGCCAATGTTGAAAATCCAATATGTATTGTTTAATTAAGTAACTAACTATATTGGAAATAAATCAAGCCATATAGACCACCCATGGAAGTTGACCATCAATGTCAACTTTCCTATCTGTGTAATCCAAATAGCCGTTCCCAACGGGCTAAGAATAACACTACGGTTCACCTGTCCCGGTGTAATAAGTCCACTATAACAGATAAGCCGTGTGGCATCCGGTAGAATAATTTCAACCAAGAATTGATCAATTGGTTTCCTGTTCCATGTCGTAAAAGGCCACTAAAACGGGAGCTCGCAAGCCAAGGTGTATTTCCGTGCCGATGACTGACTGATTGCAGGAGCCTAAAAAAGACAGTCAGAAACGGTACATTTGTGGGCTTTGCCCTTGAGGAGCTCAAAACTCCGTGTCACAGTTGGACTTACAAATTGAAGGCATAGGCAGAAAATATTGTTCGCCATATTTGCCATATAACCGGTCTTTGCCGAATGATAACTTAATATATACTATCATAATATATTCGTGTGTTAGTTCATTACGCTACCAAGCGAAGTGTGATATCCTACATAATCTTTCTTATCGCTCTTGAACAATGACGATTGTGGGTCGTAATTCACTCAAGTATCGGAATTTCAAATGCGGGATGATGTAACTATTCCATCTTCATTCTAAGAGACAGGACCTCATAAGATGGATGATGTAGTTGGGATTTCATCCTCCGTTGAAAATTCGGATGCTGGAATATTTCAGTCATCAACTATCTCGGACGAGTTGGCTAGAGCTGGTGCCACGAATGAAAGATCCAGTTTTATCACTGACAACTAGTAGGGTCAATAACAGGATTCGTTCTTGAGCTGCATCCAAACATGCCAGCTTCTGGCGCAACATTTCTACCAGATTTGAATCAGAAAATGTCAAATTTTCCATTGTCTATTTCCAAGCATCAGAGCTTCGACTGGATATGGCAAACTCAACCATCACATGGACACTATTCAGCGTGCAGAGTATTGTTTATGTGATTTGTGTAAGTGCGATTGCGAACTTTATACATATCCGAGTTTTTGGTTCTTCATACATGGTTGAAACTGTGAATGGTGAGCTAAAACTGAATAATATTTTGTCTTTTTCTTACCCAAACTGGTTATGAGCTACAGTCAGAGAGCTTCATCGTTCCTCATGGAGTGAATGAATCTTTTCTGTGTTGACCTTAAAAGGCTTTAGCGGATTGTTTGGCATCTTTTATGGGGTGCCGAATTTACTTCTGCTTAAACATATTCCGAATCGTTTTGCATTCTTCCGGGAATCCAGAATGATGTCGCTTTTGTAAAATCTTTGAATCCTCTCGGGGGTTCGCAGATTGGCAGCTTTGGGTCCTATAACAGATACAACGCTGTCATCGGCAAGTTGTCTTAGCGTGCAAGATGTGTTGATATATTCATCAATATTGTTAACATAAAAATTGTATAAAAGGGGGCTCAAGCATGAGCCCTGAGGAAGACCCATGTAACTGAATCGTATTGTCGACCAATCACAATGCGCGAAGTACATGTGTTTCTCAGACAATAGATTATGTAAAAAGTTATTCAAAACTGGTGAAAGACCGTGCTGATGCAGCTTCTTAGATAGGATATTTATTGAAACTGAATCAAAAGTCCCCTTGATGTCGAGGAAAACTGATGCCATTTGTTCTTTACCCAATTGTCTAGACGTAAGAGAATCATTTTCTCGAACAACTTCCGGATACAGTAAAGCATAGCAAACGGCCGATACGAATTGTGATCGGAGGTTTTTGAGTGGCGATAACTTTCACTTGTCTCCAGTCGTGTGGGACAATATTACCCTCAACGAACTTTTTTGAATACATTCAACAAGCGCCTTTTGGCAGGGTCGGGCAAATTTTTCGACATGTTGAATTTAATTCTGTCAAACCCCGGGGCTTTATTGTTACACGACAAGAGCGCAAATGAGAATCTTACCATCGAAAACGGTGTTTCGTTTGTATTCGATGTTGCGACGCGGAAGATCTTCTGTTCCGGAACAGAGTCGGGACATACTTTTTTCGCGAAATTGAATATCCAGCGGTTTGAATATTCCTTACTCTCGTTAGTGACGTTATGGTTATGGCATTCGTCGTCCTGTGTTATAAAGAGTGCTCATCGATGTTTCTTTTGTTAATCCGTTAACACACTGACGCCAGTAATCGCGTTTCTTAGCTCTAACTAAGCTCTTCATTCTCACGTCTAACGCCGCGTAGCTCCGATAATTTTCAGGTGTTGCATATTTTCTAAATTTTTTTTCTGCGCTCAGTGATGAGCACTCTTTGTCTCACCACGGGTTGGGAGGACGGATGTTAGTTTTCGCGCCTGGTAAAACATCAAATTATATTAATCATTCTATCGATTCCAGTATAGATTTCATCAATTTTCTAAAATTATGTATTTTTTTGTAAATCACATCATATACCTCTCAAAAAATCACCCTTCAAATAAGATATTGTATGGTCAATTCTTTTTTAAAATAATGCATAGTTGGAATCAGTTAGGTCTATTGCAATCATACCAAAGATTTAGGTCTGTAACAAAGAATGAACAATTTCGATATAGACGAGAAAATTGGTTTTGAGCTGAAAGACTATATTAATCATTTTCAACAACATGCTCAAATGTGTAGTTTATGACAATACATCTATTATCTTTTTTTATCTATTTTCCCAACGAACACAACGTGTCATAAGCCCTGCACTCTGCACTCAATCACTAAGAGTATGATTTTGGTATTGAATTTCACCTTAATGCTCGTTAATACCAAACATTTTAGAAAACTTCTTTATTATTTATGGTTATCTCATAATACTGGAAATTTTACTACAAATTGCTGATCATATTTTTGTTGATATAAAGATAAAATTATGTTGCTGCGTTAAATATAACAAGAGATATTCACGATTAAGTTTGGTCTATTCTTTTTTTTATTCAGGCCTATTTGCGTACAAGCTTTACGTGGCCGATTGAGCCGATTTTTTAAATAATTTTTTTTGAGTTGGATCTCGTTGTCGCCCTTTTTGTAGAGTGAGAGGAGCTTCCATTTCCCTCGTGCGAGGATTGAGGGGCACTTCGTTCGTGGTTCGTCTCGTCATCCATTGCCGCATCGATGGTATTGTTGTCGATTTCCGTCTTCTTTTCGTTGCTAGTTGCTATAGATGCACCTTGTTGTACATTGGTTGCAATTGCTGGTTGGTTGGATGGTAAGTTGTTAACTGCAGCTGGAGTACTTTGTTCTATAGGGGATGATGATGGATTTGTTGAAGGGGATGCTTCATTGTTGTTGGTGGCTGTCACAGGTGTACTGGGGTTGTTTGGGGTTGGTGTGAAGGAAGTACCGTTGTTCTTTGGTGTAGTTGTCTCCTTGTCCAGTTTATCACATGGCTTACCGTAGTGAACAGCTTTTTGGCAATATCGACATGTGGCCATCTGATTGTCATAGGTAATAAGTGATTTGCACGGAATTCTTGTATCTTGACCGAAAATCACATAAGAAGGTATAGCCTTCTTCAAGTGTATGCGTAATAAACGTATGCCATTTAGAATACCGGGGAAAAAATTCTTCCACTTTTCTTTTTCTATAGAGAGAATCTTTCCGTATTGGGACATAGTTTTGCGAATATATGAATCGGTGACGTTTGAGGGAATTTTATGCACACGTACTTCTATAGCACTATCTTTCATATATACTGGAATTTTGTACTTAATGTTCTCGTGCTTCACATAATGCACATTATAATTGTCTTTTGCGAATTGAATTGCATCCAACTCTTTATAGAACTGGACATAATTTGTCTTATTGCATTGAAGTAAATGCACACGTTTAATGTCAAGATGCATTCGCTCCTTAAGCAAACCTTCAAGTTCTCGTATCGAAGGTCGAATTTTGCACTGCCTGAAGTCAACAACAATTGTATTCTTTCATGTCGGCGGTAGCTTTTGTTCGTTTGGTTCACTCATTTCAAGGTCACTCTATTGTTCACTACACAATACTGTACATTGTTTCTTCTGTCCCGAACGTAAGCGGTTTTGTTTTATCGACTGACGTGGATGAGATGTGAAAGCGAACTGATCTGCCAACTAGATGAATTTATCAGTAAGTTTTATAAAAATGTGCACCTCGTTTCGCCATTGCTTAAGAAAAAATAGCCATGAAATTGAAAATTTTCACTAATCGCACTGTAATACCGGAACCGGAAATCTGATCTGGATCAACTTTTCGGGGACTTTCGGGGATATTTCAAGACTTTTATTTGCTTCTTAGTTTGTGAAAACCGGTTGAGAAATTTCCGAAAAAAATTGCGTGCGCATTTTTCAAGAAATTTGCGGAATTGTAATATCGGTACCGGAAGTCGAATCCAAATGATATTCAAGACAATTGTATCAGGCTATAAGACCTTTCATTTGAATCAAAGTTTGTGAAAATCGGTCAAGCCGTCTCTGAGGAACGTGTGTGACTATTTTTTTCGTTTTTGTTAGCATATCACCCTGTGAAACCGGCACCGAAAGTAGGAAGTTTCATTTCGATTATAATTTTTTTTTTCAAGGAGATATGTTACAGATAATTGTTGAAAATGATATCGCGTGAATTGCCACCTTTGGGCTTGAGTACAAAATGTGCCCATTTGGCGGCGTGCTCTATCGTTTTGGCCAAAGTGTCGGTCGATATGGCGGCAATTTCACGTATGTGCATATAACTTTTTTTTTTTATTCAATAATATAATTATTTTTAAGGCACACTGCTTTAGCTCTAAGGTGCCAAGGGCTGGCAATTTCACGTAGTATGTTGTTTTTGTGTTGAGTTGAGATTCTTGGATTATCAGCGTATATCTTGGATTTCAAATAGCCTCACAAAAAAGTTGAGTGATCTTGGAGGCCAGTCAAAATCACTGTTTTTCGATATGATTCGTCCGTGGAACAATGGTCATAACAAATTGATTGTAAGTCGAGCTGTATGACATGTTGCACTGTCCTGTTGAAACCAGCAGCCATTCAAACCATTCTCACGAACAATGGGCATCACAAAGTCAGTTATCATGACTCGATAACGATCGTCATTAACAGTTTTAGTTGCTCCATTCCCGTCTTCAAAAAATATGGAACAAACACCATATCCGTAAAACACCACACACAACTGGTCGTTTAGAGGCTGCTACTTAATCGAGGGTTGTCAGTGGCATAGAACCGACAGTTTTGCATATTAACGCATTCATTTTACGTGCTATGTGCCTCGTCTGACAAGATGGTTTTGGAGAAGTTATTTCGAATGGAAAGCTGAACAATTTCAGCATGTTCTTTTGGTGTTTCGGTGCTCCATAGTAAAATTGTCTTGGAATTACCCGGTATGTCATTAGTCGATATGACAATTCTGTCAAAAGCTACTGTGTTGCCCAAAGCTTCCACTTTAAATGGCCCACCCTGTATTTCGTTGATACTAGCCAGCGCCTTTAATTGAGCAGGAAGTAAAGCAAGTGCATCATTTCGGTTGGTTCAGGTCCAGAGCTCAGTTGCAGCTCAAGCATCAAAAATTCAGTTCAGTATTGAATCAATTGCGGAACGTTCGCCGAGCCAGTTTCCCTACAAAGAAGAGCGATTGCGCCATCCTGCTGCTGGTCGTTTGCATTGGAGCAAAATATAACGAAAAGTGGACAACGATGGGGAACATTATGCAAAATCTAATGGCTCAGAATATGAAGATTGCTTCTTTGCAAATCGGAGATAAAAATCATTGGCTAAGTGCAAATCTAGAATAATTTGATTACCTTTGTGTTTTTTTCCCAGCGTAAAATTCGCACCAAACGAGTGCTTCGCGTTCGAGAAAAATGTTCCGAACAGTGTTTAAAACTCGGAATACCAAGTGGGTAAAACAAGTGGGAACGCTAATTTTGACTGGCTATATCTTAGCCATTTTTGGACCGATTACGAAACTTTTTTATCATTAGAAAGATAAATTCATTTGAAATAAAACCCATTTAAAACGATGGAAAACCGAATATTTTATTCAAAGTTATTAGAAAAAGTTCCAACTAAAGTCTGTTGAAAAAAAGTGGGAACGCTTACTTTGGCTGTCCATATCTCCGCTGTTAGAAGTCCGATTTTTTAAATTTGTTCATCATTAGACAGATACGTCTAACGCAACATAAATGGAACAGAAAATTTTTCAATTACACTTTGTTAATGAAAGTTATGATCAAAAACGTAACCAAAAGTCCAAGCATATGTCGTCGCTTTGAATTTAAAGATAAGTCGGAAATACGAAGTTTTCGATGATTTATGCTTGGATTGTTGGTTACGTTTTTGATCATAACATTCATTAACAATAGATAGACGTATCTGTCTAATGACAAACAAATTTTAAAAATCGGACTTCTAACAGCCGAGATATGGACAGCCAAAGTAAGCGTTCCCACTTTTTTTCAACAGACTTTAGTTGGAACTTTTTCTAATAACTTTGAATATGAAATATATCCAGTACAGCTTTTTGATAGTTGCTTTCACTGAAGTATTATGAAATCCGAAATTAAATAATCGACATCAAGATTCTGTATGTTGCTATTTACAATTATAATTCTATACGCAAAGAATTATACGTAATTATACTTTACTGTACTGTATACAAGACATTTTCCAACCAGTTGTAGGGTAAGGGCTCCCTATTTCATCTCAGCTCCAATTTCCATCTCATTCCTTCACCTCATAACTTTGAACACTATGTTTTTCATATCTTTAAACGTACCTGAACAAAACTGTGGAACGTTTTAAAACATTTATTCTAGGTTTTGCCACACTTTCCAATTGAAAAAAATTTTCATTTAAAATAAACTCAATTTTTGTTTAGGAACCACTTTCGTCTGAAGTTTTGCAATTCATCATGTTTCTGAATATTTACTAATCGATTCGTCTCAAAACATGATCACTATTTCACATGATTACACCACTATTCAATGTTGGATGACTTTATAGTTAGTAATGATCATTTTCCACTTGTTTATTCAACGATTAAAGACTTCTGAAATTACCTGATAAGCAATAAAAGCAATGAAAAATATGAGATGAAAAATTGCACTTAATTTACTTGATTGCACTTTGTTTTCATCTCATTTAGTATCGCAAGGATGCCAAGTTTTCTCATAATGTTAAATAAAAAAATTTATTTTTTCTTCTTTAAATTATCATGAACAAGTATTTTTTGGTATCCGTGACATTAGTTTAATTATATCATTGATATTTATATATAAATAAAACTGTTTCGGATTCTAATATTACCAAATAGAGCGTGTTAAATACTAATCAAATAACCATTGTGGCAAATCTAGTAGCACTGGTTTCTTTCCGCTATACGTCACCATAACACTGTTGAATGTGTGTGTTTCATCGGCTGTGCACAGAGATGCCAGATATTTTCATAGAAAATATGTATCTGCTATATCTGTTTTCACAAATAAAATGAATCAAATTCAAATTCAAATCAAATTCAAATTGGTTTTAAATTTTAATATAAATGTTTATCAGTGTTCATCATCGAACATTTGCACAAAAGATTTCCATTTTAACATGTGATTTGTCCGTTGATTAATAAACTTTTAAAGAAATACTGTAATCAAATACTAATAGATACTCAGAGAGAAAAGTCTAACGTTTTACTTCTCACTTTTTATGAACCTTTACAAATCTATATTAAATTTATAAAATCTGTAGTCTGATTTAACGAACGCGAACGCAAAAATCTTTACAATACAGATAAATCTGCATGAATGGCATCTCTGGTTCTACAATTTGTTTTTAGAAGGGCTAATGCCTAAATAGTAACAATTCTTTTTTGCCTTTCTCATATAGAAAGGTTATGCAATCACTTGAAAAACCGACTAGTGAAAATTGGCCCGGAGGGCCAAGTGTCATATACCATTCGACTCAGTTCGTCGAGCTGAGCAATGTCTGTGTGTGTGTGTGTGTGTGTGTGTGTGTGTGTGTGTGTGTGTGTGTGTGTATGTATGTGTGTGTGTATGTGTCAAACAATCTCACTAGGTTTTCTCGGAGATGGCTGAACCGATTTTGACAAACTTGGATTCAAATGAAAGGTCTCGTGGTCCCATACGGAATTCCTGAATTTCATTCAGATCCGACTTCCGGTTCCGGAATTATAGGGTAAAGTGTGTTCAATATTGTACACCGTCACTTAAACCGGCGAAACAAAAAACGTAAAAAATTTTCTAAACTGGTCTCAAAACCACACAAATCGAAAGTCATTATCAGTAGGCAACTAAACAAACCAATTCCGGCTATCCTCGTTCCCGGTATCCGGTTCCGGAAGTACCGGAAATAGTGGTCATATATACCAAAATAGATCTCACTCACTTTTCTCAGCGATTGTTTGACCGATTTCCACAAAATTAGATTCAAATGAAAGGTTTCGTGGTCCCATACGAAATTCCTGAATTTCATCCGGATCCGACTTCCGGTTCCGGAATTATAGGGTAAAGTGTGTTCAATATTGTACACCGTCATTTAAACCGGCGAAACAAAAAACGTAAAAAAATTTCTAAACTGGTCTCAAAACCACACAAATCGAAAGTCATTATCAGTAGGCAACTAAACAAACCGATTCCGGCTATCCTCGTTCCCGGTATCCGGTTCCGGAAGTACCGGAAATAGTGGTCATATATACCAAAATAGATCTCACTCACTTTTCTCAGCGATGGTTTGACCGATTTCCACAAACTTAGATTCAAATGAAAGGTCTCGTGGTCCCATACGGAATTCCTGAATTTCATCCGGATCCGACTTCCGGTTCCGGAATTATAGGGTAAAGTGTGTTCAATATTGTACACCGTCATTTAAACCGGCGAAACAAAAAACGTAAAAAAATTTCTAAACTGGTCTCAAAACCACACAAATCGAAAGTCATTATAAGTAGGCAACTAAACAAACCGATTCCGGCTATCCTCGTTCCCGGTATCCGGTTCCGGAAGTACCGGAAATAGTGGTCATATATACCAAAATAGATCTCACTCACTTTTCTCAGCGATTGTTTGACCGATTTCCACAAAATTAGATTCAAATGAAAGGTCTCGTGGTCCCATACGAAATTCCTGAATTTCATCCGGATCCGACTTCCGGTTCCGGAATTATAGGGTAAAGTGTGTTCAATATTGTACACCGTCATTTAAACCGGCGAAACAAAAAACGTAAAAAAATTTCTAAACTGGTCTCAAAACCACACAAATCGAAAGTCATTATCAGTAGGCAACTAAACAAACCGATTCCGGCTATCCTCGTTCCCGGTATCCGGTTCCGGAAGTACCGGAAATAGTGGTCATATATACCAAAATAGATCTCACTCACTTTTCTCAGCGATGGTTTGACCGATTTCCACAAACTTAGATTCAAATGAAAGGTCTCGTGGTCTCGCACGGAATTCCTGAATTTCATCCGGATCCGGCTTCCGGTTCCGGAATTATAGGGTAAAGTGTGTTCAATATTGTACACCGTCACTTAAACCGGCGAAACAAAACACGTAAAAAAATTTCTAAACTGGTCTCAAAACCACACAAATCGAAAGTCATTATCAGTAGGCAACTAAACAAACCGATTTCGGTTATCCTGGTTCCCGGTATCCGGTTCCGGAAGTACCGGAAATAGTGGTCATATATACCAATCAGAACAAATTGGCTCAAATGGCACTCATAATGTTAAATAAAAAAATTTATTTTTTCTTCTTTAAATTATCATGAACAAGTATTTTTTGGTATCCGTGACATTAGTTTAATTATATCATTGATATTTATATATAAATAAAACTGTTTCGGATTCTAATATTACCAAATAGAGCGTGTTAAATACTAATCAAATAACCATTGTGGCAAATCTAGTAGCACTGGTTTCTTTCCGCTATACGTCACCATAACACTGTTGAATGTGTGTGTTTCATCGGCTGTGCACAGAGATGCCAGATATTTTCATAGAAAATATGTATCTGCTATATCTGTTTTCACAAATAAAATGAATCAAATTCAAATTCAAATCAAATTCAAATTGGTTTTAAATTTTAATATAAATGTTTATCAGTGTTCATCATCGAACATTTGCACAAAAGATTTCCATTTTAACATGTGATTTGTCCGTTGATTAATAAACTTTTAAAGAAATACTGTAATCAAATACTAATAGATACTCAGAGAGAAAAGTCTAACGTTTTACTTCTCACTTTTTATGAACCTTTACAAATCTATATTAAATTTATAAAATCTGTAGTCTGATTTAACGAACGCGAACGCAAAAATCTTTACAATACAGATAAATCTGCATGAATGGCATCTCTGGTTCTACAATTTGTTTTTAGAAGGGCTAATGCCTAAATAGTAACAATTCTTTTTTGCCTTTCTCATATAGAAAGGTTATGCAATCACTTGAAAAACCGACTAGTGAAAATTGGCCCGGAGGGCCAAGTGTCATATACCATTCGACTCAGTTCGTCGAGCTGAGCAATGTCTGTGTGTGTGTGTGTGTGTGTGTGTGTGTGTGTGTGTGTGTGTGTGTGTGTATGTATGTGTGTGTGTATGTGTCAAACAATCTCACTAGGTTTTCTCGGAGATGGCTGAACCGATTTTGACAAACTTGGATTCAAATGAAAGGTCTCGTGGTCCCATACGGAATTCCTGAATTTCATTCAGATCCGACTTCCGGTTCCGGAATTATAGGGTAAAGTGTGTTCAATATTGTACACCGTCACTTAAACCGGCGAAACAAAAAACGTAAAAAATTTTCTAAACTGGTCTCAAAACCACACAAATCGAAAGTCATTATCAGTAGGCAACTAAACAAACCAATTCCGGCTATCCTCGTTCCCGGTATCCGGTTCCGGAAGTACCGGAAATAGTGGTCATATATACCAAAATAGATCTCACTCACTTTTCTCAGCGATTGTTTGACCGATTTCCACAAAATTAGATTCAAATGAAAGGTCTCGTGGTCCCATACGAAATTCCTGAATTTCATCCGGATCCGACTTCCGGTTCCGGAATTATAGGGTAAAGTGTGTTCAATATTGTACACCGTCATTTAAACCGGCGAAACAAAAAACGTAAAAAAATTTCTAAACTGGTCTCAAAACCACACAAATCGAAAGTCATTATCAGTAGGCAACTAAACAAACCGATTCCGGCTATCCTCGTTCCCGGTATCCGGTTCCGGAAGTACCGGAAATAGTGGTCATATATACAAAAATAGATCTCACTCACTTTTCTCAGCGATGGTTTGACCGATTTCCACAAACTTAGATTCAAATGAAAGGTCTCGTGGTCCCATACGGAATTCCTGAATTTCATCCGGATCCGACTTCCGGTTCCGGAATTATAGGGTAAAGTGTGTTCAATATTGTACACCGTCATTTAAACCGGCGAAACAAAAAACGTAAAAAAATTTCTAAACTGGTCTCAAAACCACACAAATCGAAAGTCATTATCAGTAGGCAACTAAACAAACCGATTCCGGCTATCCTCGTTCCCGGTATCCGGTTCCGGAAGTACCGGAAATAGTGGTCATATATACCAAAATAGATCTCACTCACTTTTCTCAGCGATGGTTTGACCGATTTCCACAAACTTAGATTCAAATGAAAGGTCTCGTGGTCCCATACGGAATTCCTGAATTTCATCCGGATCCGACTTCCGGTTCCGGAATTATAGGGTAAAGTGTGTTCAATATTGTACACCGTCATTTAAACCGGCGAAACAAAAAACGTAAAAAAATTTCTAAACTGGTCTCAAAACCACACAAATCGAAAGTCATTATCAGTAGGCAACTAAACAAACCAATTCCGGCTATCCTCGTTCCCGGTATCCGGTTCCGGAAGTACCGGAAATAGTGGTCATATATACCAAAATAGATCTCACTCACTTTTCTCAGCGATTGTTTGACCGATTTCCACAAAATTAGATTCAAATGAAAGGTCTCGTGGTCCCATACGAAATTCCTGAATTTCATCCGGATCCGACTTCCGGTTCCGGAATTATAGGGTAAAGTGTGTTCAATATTGTACACCGTCATTTAAACCGGCGAAACAAAAAACGTAAAAAAATTTCTAAACTGGTCTCAAAACCACACAAATCGAAAGTCATTATCAGTAGGCAACTAAACAAACCGATTCCGGCTATCCTCGTTCCCGGTATCCGGTTCCGGAAGTACCGGAAATAGTGGTCATATATACCAAAATAGATCTCACTCACTTTTCTCAGCGATGGTTTGACCGATTTCCACAAACTTAGATTCAAATGAAAGGTCTCGTGGTCCCATACGGAATTCCTGAATTTCATCCGGATCCGACTTCCGGTTCCGGAATTATAGTGTAAAGTGTGTTCAATATTGTACACCGTCACTTAAAATATTTTCGGATACAACAAACATTTAAATCGTAATTTAGAGTGCGTACTAGTAGAGTTTGTGTGTCATGTTAGTTGGTGGTCGGTTCTTTGGTTTGTGGAAATGTGGATGACTCACGCAATCAAAGCATTGTTTTATTCTGTATGTTATACTAGTTAATGCACAAACAATCTCTTGGTTTGTTTCAAAAATGGAAGAGATAAATTTTGAATGGAAGACCACAATATTATATGTACATGAGAAAGGCATCATTACACCACTAGGTGGATTAAAACAGGTTTTTTAGTTTTTGCAATGACTGAGCGGAAATATATATTATAGAGGCCAAGTAAAAGAAAAACTAACAGAAAAGATGAATTTTTGGAAAAAGATACGCTCAGAGACAGGACTCGAACCTGCGTTCTTATGCATTCCGTGCATACGCGCTACCATTTCGCCACTCTGATCTTGTTTTAGTCACTCTAAAACGCGAAACAGACGTAGTAGCAACGTACATCGAACATGGTCTACATCCTGGCCGTCACCCGACCGATACCTTACATCCAAACATCTTCTCTGTCGCGGCTTTACGTCAAACTAAAATGGCGGCTTTACGTCAAACTAAAATTAATAAATCGATTTTTTTTTTAAGTTCTCCAAATTAACTGCACAGTAAAATTTTAAATTTGAAACGAAAGGTAATAAAAACGATCCAAAAAAATTTAAACGTCGAAATGATTCCAAACTGCTTTTTTTTAATATCGTGTGTTGTGTCATAGTTGGCATTAGGCCCTTTTTAAAGAAAATTCTGACATTTTGAACCTGAGAGTGTAACAGTGCAATGTTTTGGTTTTGATTGCTGTCGGCATTGCTAATTTATGGGATGAATAAAGGGCCAACGATAGGATGAATACAAAACCTTTGAGATGAAATTAGGAGCACAGTAGTGAACATAACAGAAGTGTTTTTAGCTGATTTTTTAATTATTATTTTAATTTCCAAGGAATGTGAATCAATTCCCAATGTGGAGCAAGGCGAATTAAGCAGAAATATGAAAAAAATCATAGTGATTTTGGTGGCTGAATCAGGTATTTAAGGTAACATCCTTACAGATGAGATGAAATAGGGAGCCATTACCCTAGTTTGTAGTATAACTTTCCGTTGATATAAAACGCATAGAACTGACTCAGAAGCGATTCATTTCGTATTTGGCTGTCGTAATAAACACCCTCGGGCAACAGGGTAGCCTGGAAGTAGATGACGGAAGTATTCGATTTCAATTCGTAATTCTCCATCACGAACGTCTTCATAAAAGGTTCTTTTGAATACTTTAGGTGTATCGTTTCAAATTCTAGTGATGAAAAAGGGGAAAGCTTGCACAATTCATACAATCGATCAGTATAAAGTATGAAGAAGCAGTGTCAGTTTCATTCGTATTCACGACATCCAGTTATGTCACTGACATTACTCACCCACTTTTGTATTCTCCCGTAATGCTGCAGTTTTTTCTCGACGACCAATGGACAATTGAGTATGTTGCAAGTTCGCGTGTTTGCAAACCATTGGTTTAGAATATTTTCATCGAAAATGGAAAACAAAAAAATGTTGCTTATCGAAGAGCACCACGATGAAAATTTTTCCAATAATCAATAAAGTTGATTGAAAATAGTTTTGTATTATTTAAATCTGATTTAACTTGAACGCCCTCTATCGGAAATCATAGAACTATGGAAATTTTCTGTTAATTACCATAACAGCCTCACCTAAAACCCGTCATGCAACACAAACGATAAACTCGGAAGCATTCCCGTTCCGATTGTTGCGTTTTGGTTCGGCTCCAAGATGCCACCGTCCAACTGGTGCTGGTTTCAAGTCAAAAGTTATACAGATAATCACCATCATCATTATTATCGCCATCGTCTTCTGCGTTCGTAACTGGGCTAGCTAGCGAGCACTCGGACCCCGAAGCAGTCCTTCCTCGCCTGCGTCGCCTAGGTCATCGGGAGATACAATCAGCTAACGAAACTGCTCTCCGAACTTGCCTTGGCAAAATTAGAAAATAATTACTTTTCCATGTTTTAGAAAGTGAATGAGAACTTTTTTTTTTCTATCTCGCTCCACACAGAGTAGATTCCATCGGAAAGTTAGCACCGTTATTGTTTGCCGTACCGTTGCCAAAGATATAGAGTTCGTTTGTCTGGCGCAGGTTGCGTCCGATGCGAAGTGACTCCGTTCCGTATTGGTGGGCATTCCGCAGGAAGTCAGACCCGAGAAACAAGCTGTGCTTTCGACAAAGTTTTACCAACTGCGACAACTTTGGGCCGAAACCGGAGAAGTCAACCGGCAGTTGATGTTTTACGAGGAAAATTGCAAAACGATACGGTACGGCTGTAGTAGTAGCAGCAGCAGCAGCAGCAGCAACAGCAGCAGCATCAGCCGAGTACCAGAAAGTTGGTGGCAATCGAGAAATCACTAAACAAATAATGTCGAGACGAAAAAGTTTATGCACTTCAAACCCACAGAGGAATTTAATGGATTCACGCTGTAATTCAGCTTCACTTCCACCGGGACCGGCGGGAAAGGGGTTTCATTTAACTGAAGAACAAAAGTAATTTGTTAAAAGTTGACGTGAAGTTCTCGTTTGTTCACTGCACAGAGACCCTTCAAGTGATTTAAGAAGTCAAGAGATAACACCAAGTTCTTCGGAATCATTCATCATCTATTCATTTATTCCCACTAATTACATTTAGAAGAAGCACTTGAGAGTCTGATTCGAGAAGACGAAAACAATAAGCACGAACAGTAATCATGATCCTAATCCAACGGGCATCGTTTTCTGCGATGTAGACAATTTTTCCAATCCTCGACACCAGTGTCATGAAGAAAATGAACGAAAAAGAAGTAAACTTAAACAAGTGGCTGCTGAGCAATGAGCATCACTAGAGGAATGTCGATAATTGAAAACACGAAACAAACAGAATCCCTAATGAATATTTACATTTGACTCCGGTCTGTCGTTCGTTTCATTTCCGTTCAATTTTGACCCGACAGTGTTCAGTGTGGCCGCAGGGATACAACAAAGTCGCTGTCGTACATATTGTTCCATTTAATTCACAGTTCATGCAAGCAGCAGATTTCAGCAGTCAGGGTCGTGATCGCATTCAGTTGAACCACTCTCTAATGGTGTGCATCGATCGTACCGAGCAGGACAGGACGGGGCGGGGTGGGGTCCAGCCAATGCTGGATGCTGACGTGTTAGCGTTGCTAGCTGTCGAGTGGCTAAACGATAGGAAACTGATTCAATAACGAACATTGCTAAGCCTGAACGATGCTATCGAGTTTAGGGTAGCTCATCCTTTCACTATTGAATTGATGTAGGTCAGACCTGTTTTAAGTTTTGCTTCACAGTCTAACAATGCTGAAACAAGTTTCCATTTAAACTGCCTTGTTTTCTAAGGCACAACTTTTCCCCACAAAATGCTAGGTTACTTCCAGCAAACTTTTTGATTATATTCCTTGGAATGAAAGAAAAAAAAACGCTCCGAATTTTAATTGATAGCAAATACGATTTGTTGACCTCCCGAAGAAACTTGGCAGCTCATTATGGAACTGAATCTGACATTAGAATGAATTCTAGTACGAAAAAGTTCTTTCGTTTGAGTTTTCAAAATGTTACCCGAAACACTGAACTTCCCCGGATACACCCGGAAGTGAAAATCGATACCCAATAGAGTACAACGTTGGTAAGTGTTCAATTGTTTAGAAAATGAGTCACTCATGTAAAATGTATGCATAGGTAAACTTTATGGTCGACGAGGATGCCGATTTGTGTTGCAGTCAGTTGGTAAACTATCGATGGGCGGAGAGTTTGTGCTTCAGACGTGCATTCAACTAACGCAAAGCAGGATGGCTGGTTGCTGGAAATTGTTTCATTTCAATCGTTGTTAGTTCATGTTTCATTTAATTTGTTTCAAATGTCGTTTTGACGACTTTGAACCCGAAGGCAAGTCAGTCTTTGAATGTCTATCGAGAACATCTAAAGACTGTAAGACCCGAATAAAATGCAAGAGATCAAAAGAGTTACGTAAAAAGAGGTAACGTAAAAAAAGTGTTCGTAAACGGAGGTTTGGGACGGAGATAAAAATCTGACCATTCAAACTTTAAAATTACATTTATGAGATTATACCCATAGTCAATAGTATTCAGCCATTCCACGCCAGAGATGGCGCATTGAAAAACACTACATTTTGTCTGTAAAGATTACTTCTCCTGAACCGTTTCAAAATCGTTTCCAAAAAATTAAAAAAAAAACGATTTCTTCGCGTTTTGCCTTCGGCTCATCAGTGCATTGAACCGCCATCTCCGCCTAACAGTTCAATTTGAACCGCTAAGCAGACGCAAAGTCCACACTGTTAAGCACTGATGAGCCGAAGGCGAAACGCGAAGAAATCGAAACTAAATATGTACTCTACGTTCAAACCAAAAACCCCTAAATGTTCAAATTCTGCGGCGGCCAGTAGCCGGTCGTCACTCGTTTTCGTCTGAGACGTCAGATAGGATATGGCACCTAGTGTCTTACCCTTAAAGGGTCACATAAATAGTGTGGACTTTGTGTCTGCTTTGCGGTTCAACTTCAACTGCTTAAGTACTGATGAGCCGAAGGCGGAACGCGAAAAAATCGAAACTAAATATGTACTTTACGTACAAAAGAAAAACCCCTAAATGTGAAAAAAAACGAGCTCTAAAACTCCTAAATTCAGATACAAATTAAAATTTTTTGAGACTTAGTTACCTACTCGATTTGCATAGCAAGCATTTTTTTTTCAGATCTAGTTTCAGTTTTCCATGTCCATGTTGTGTCGTTTTTGATCATTTATCTGTTCCGTAAAAGTTATTACTATTATTATTATTATTATCATTTATTTTACCCCGGCTTTAACCTTTTGGTCGTTCACCGGGGGTTCCGTAAAAGTTGAATTTATTGATTGCACTGCTTTTGCAGATTGGCGTTCGTAATGAACAAAGTAAGTAAGGTTTCAACAGCCATATGAAATTCCGTTTGCTGTGTAATTTGAAGTTCCAACAGATCTCTCACCGACTGACGTTTGTTCGTCTCGAATTTTTCCTGTAACACGGCTCACAAGGCGGCGCACACCTTCTTCGTCCATCGTTTTAGCTATCTTATTCCACCAGGTCGTCATCTGATTGATGTCTTTGACAACCTTTCCCTTTGCCTTGCGTCTCCTCTTCATGATTACCCAGTATTTCTCAAAGCTGGGGGCAGTTGGGTGGGTTAAGGTTTTTCGGAATAAACTGGACCCCTTTCTCTGCATACCATTTTTGAACGACTTTGCTGGAATGACAGCTTGCCAAATCTGACCAAAACATTACGGGAAGGTTGTGGGATCGAATGAACGGAAAAATTTGTTTTTGGAGACACTCTTTTTGGTATAGTTCCGAAGTCATTGTCTTATTTGTAACGAAAACTTTCGTTTTTTTGCCACAGCTGCAAATGCCCTGTCAAATCATAAATTATCTTGCAAATTTGACGGAAAAAACAAATTTAAATTTGACTGAAACATCCCCCTGAGCCGTTGCCAAGTAAAATTTTTGAACTGGGATTTGCCTGAAGTCAGCCTTGACATAGGTTTCATCGTCCATCAGAAGACACCCGTCGAACTTGGTCAGCACCTGGTCATACAGTTTCCGAGCGCAAATTTCGACCACACTATTCTGTTTCATGGTCCGATTTGGCTGTTTGCTAGCTCGATACGACTTGATTCCTTCCCGGAGTCGAGATACTATGGGCAGCACCGAATTTTCTGGCCAAATCAAGGCCCGACAGATGAGAATTCCTCTTAATCGTCTTCAAAATCTTAGCACGCAGTTTCCGGTCGACAGTTCCACTCCGATGATTGGCTTGAGGCTTCCGAATCGTCGTCAATGTTTCCTTATACCTTTTGATAACGCACCATACGGTATTTCTGGGCAATTTCAGCTGTTTAGCTAGCCTAGATGCAGACCACAATGGATTTTCCAATTAACTGTGCACAATTTTTTCCCTTCTTTCGGCTTCCATGTTGATTGTTTACAAAGTACAGTCGATTTGTGGAATGTCGAAAATCATACGCGAAGCTGACAAAATTCCCGACACGTGGGCGCTAAAAACTTCCAAATCCGCCTACCAGGAGCGCCACAATATGAGCAAAAGTTTGTTCCAATTCTAAATGAAGCAAGCTTTAGTTAGCTCAATAATGTTTTCATCGGAGAACTCGCTGCCAGATTCGACATTCTCTTTGTTGTCTGGGACACCTTGTGATGAGTAACCAATTCCATCAACCGTGCTTATCAGGCCGCAAAGTTGAATCGCTTGCTCTTCCAATTCAGAAAGGTGAATGAGCTTATTCGGTACTCCTCCGGTTGCCATAAACTCCTTCTTGTTTGGGGCAAGTTTTTTTTTTCTAAACGGATTTATAGTCGGCCCATACCTAGAGCAAATGAATTTAGGTTTCTTTTTTCTGATCAATGTTAGCATGAATACCTTTTTCCATCCACTTCCATCGCGGATTGGCTGGCCCAAACTGTTTAGTTGAATTGACACATCACTCCAAAACGTAGTTATGTTCCGACAAGTGAAACCTTTCGCGATATCCGGCCGGTCTTCCAGGATTTTTTGTAATATTTCGTATTGCTTTTTTGTAGTCGGTAGTTTTGTATGCAAGCAGCTATTTTTATAGCGTTAAGTTTCTCTACCATTCTGCGATTTCGGTTGAAGCGATAAACTTTTTCTCATTATCAATCGAGTTCATCTTATATAAATTAGAAATTAATCTTAAGCACTCAAAATTTACTCTACGGTAGTTGTCAATTTCTCAGGCAAAACGACGTGACATGGAATTCCATCCGAGCTTGGATGACACAAGATCAGAGCATACCAATTAAAGCTTCAAATCGTTTTATGGCACTTTTTGTCCTGCTGTCTAGCAACAACCAACCTCTAGCATGCTACGCGTAGGACTGAAACGTTAGCTATAATTTCGTTTCTATTTTTAGATTCGCGTTCTGCCAACAGATTCGCTTTTGCATCGATTGACCAATAAGAGCGATGCTTTTCCTTTGATATATCGCTTACTCATTCAAAACCGTCGTCTATGGCAGAGAAATCCGGTATGCCGGAGATTTTTAGCAAACAAGATAGAAGACTTCTCGCTACTAATCAAAATTTCAATCATACATAATTGAAAATACGTTCCAAATCGAAACTTATAAATATCTCCAATCAAATGATGAAATAATATTAATAATTGATACAAAATAGACTGAGCTGTAAGTGTTTAAAACCTGGCCACATTTCTACGTGTAGTTTTCCTTTGATCTTCTGATTTGCACCCCTATATAGAAAATAAAGATATGTTCCACATAAAAAATTACTTGTTCAGGCTAAGAATCAAGTAACGTACACGTAGAAAAAAAAATCGTTTTATCTGCATGTGCGTGCAAACGAAAAACCAAAAAAATTCTCGGTTGATTTTTCAGAAGGCCGTATAAACAAGTGACAATTTCTCTTTGTTTACTTTCTCTTCTATTAGTTACCAAGCGGTTTCCACGCTTATCACTCAACTCTTTGCATGAAATGATACCCGAAACCTTTGACTTTCAAACAGAGTGGTGAAATCAAAGAAAATATTTTTAATCACATCA
Organism: Malaya genurostris; assembly: GCF_030247185.1. Taxonomy (NCBI): domain Eukaryota; kingdom Metazoa; phylum Arthropoda; class Insecta; order Diptera; family Culicidae; genus Malaya; species Malaya genurostris. The sequence goes on along the minus strand of NC_080572.1, from coordinate 266,313,250 downwards.
CAATAATCGAAAGAGAGAGTGATTAAAGAGAAACTGTCACTTGCTTATACGCCCCAACGAAAAATCAAACGAGAATTATTGTCAAGCACTTTGTCTAAACCACCGTTGCCACCGTAACGTGTAACCGATTTTTGACCTCTATACCGCAATGTTCTTCTAAAATACCGATAATTCATACTAGGTTGCAATATTTCAAAACCCTTGTCTGGAGCATTCACATACATTTTATAGTCACAACTTATACATACAAAGGTTATATGCACATAATTAAAATAAGTGGCAATAGTCAAATGATTCTATCGCAATCATCAACTTGCCGTATAGAATCGGATCGCGAAATGAGAATAAGCGACCTAGAGAATCCCCACAGCAGCGTGCTAACCTTTGATTCTCAGACAGATCATCGAAAGAAATTCGCTTTCGCACTGGTGTGTATTCTATGTTAAATGAACCAGTCCGGTTTTTTGTTGCTGCGATGATATCCGTCTCTCTTTGATGGCACTGATTGAATCGTGTCGCTATTTTTTTCAAATAGCGATTCGTCCGCAATGCTATCAATTTTTTAAAACCAGTTCATATACCATTGCTACTTTAAATTGTGTTGTATTTTAAATATCAGTTGTATATTTTATTTCGTTTACGTGACGTGAGGGTGAAGCAAATCGAGCAAATATATTTTATAAATAAACTTACTTATAATTCAATTGGAGTGAGAGCACCATTGCAACAGGTCATCTGAGAAACTTATGGAATGCTGCATATGGTAAAAGCAAAGCAAAGTCCTGGCATTACATTCCTTTTGTGGAATTTGGCCTTTCTGTTTCAACAGACTTCGCAGCCGATTTTTAGTGTACAGAATCATTGCATGGCTAGTACTGTGGATCCTACTGACACTAAGAACCCTTACAGGTCGGGGCTCGAACATACGACAACTGGCTTGTAAGACCAGCGCCCTATGCATTGAACCGCCAACCCGGGCAATGGTACTGCATATGGTACTGTAGTTATATTATATTATATTATATTATATTATATTATATTATAGTATATTATACTATTTTATACTATTTTATATTGCATTATATTGTGTTATATTATTATAAAACATTTATCATGGGGACGTAATGAGAGGGGGTATCAGAGCATCGGACGAATTGATGGCTGGACGAAGGATTGTGGATAGCTAGCCCAAGTCACAGCCCAACTTGTTTCCTTCTGAAGGTTTGAAATGAGTCAGACGCGCCCTTCTCAAACGAACCATCATCATCCGTGCGCTGGATTATTTGGTTGGAGGAGCATCTTTTATTCCCGCGGAATACAAGTAAGTGAGTCTGCTTACATATCCGCCCAATCCTTTTTGTTCGCTTTTCGGTAACAGCTAAAGTAAGAAGGTAAGAAGGATGAGTCATATTGGGGCTACTGCAAGGCTACCCGCATCCACTGACATGTCCTTGAATTGATGGTGGCTTAAGCCATTCTTGCAAACATCATTTTACGACTTAGGTTCAAATGAATTGTGTCATATTGGACTCCAGAACTTAAATATTTTTTCTCTGTATTCCAAAACGTTTCGAATGTTGAAGCCGTATGCTACACGCTCGTTCAATGTTACTCTAAAGTGAGTACAATTTCACTCACTTTCGTTAATAGTGGAACTACTCTATAGTGAGTGAAGCTTCTTTACTCACTTTTGAGTGAATACTGTAGTTGTCAAAATCTGAGTAACATTTACTCAGTGCTATAAATGGGAAAATTAGCTCGGGTGAGTAAATGTTAAACACTATCATTCGAATTATCTAAAGAATTCTTTATTATAATCGATACTGCGTGTAAAATAAAAAAATGCAACATTTTTTAAATATTTTCTCAATTCCCTCATTTACATTTTGTAGTTTTTTCATAAAAAGTTGAAAATGTTCTCTAAATTCCCTCACGTATCCTGGAACGAAGATTCCACAAATGTGGCAACGAAAAACTTCAATCATTATAAGGATTAGGAGGTACAATAATATTACCTTTTAATTTTCGACTATATTAATTTACCTTGGCTCCAACCTGCTCCATTTTTTTCAAATTTCCTTTCTTCAAAAATCATTGAACGTAAATTTTCACGCAACGTTTTCAAAGTCCTGTGAGTAAAACTTGTTGTCAATTTAGAAACTGAGTAAAAGTTACTCAGTCTTGTACATCAATATTACTCACTTTTTGACATTTGCACTAAATAAACAAAAGTGAGTACAAATAGCTCACTTGAGAGTAACATTGAATGAGCGTGTAGATCAGATCAATTTAGACTTGATCTTCTGTGTTCCATAAGCGAACACTTCCCAAAGAACACTTCCGTGTAAATCTCGCCGTTGGTTTTCTCGGAACTGATTTAGGAATCGCTTATTTCACCACATCCGAAAATTGCTTGCCAGATCTTGAACTTTTTTTTCAAATTTCGATCATTTCTTCTCTTGAGCATCAGTTTTTACGTAAATAAGTTTTACTTCACTATGGAACACCTCAAAATTCGTTCTGTGCCAGAAATAATCATAAATAAATAAAAAAATTAGTTTTCTCAAATTGTTGGAAACGAGTCTAGTTCAACTGGACGAGTATAGGGGTCGAAAATCGATCATATCTTCTTGTGTGTTAGAAGGGACTGAACAGTTGCAAAAGCTGACTTCTGCGTGGTGTAAATTCGCTCTCATTTCTGTAAAGAATCATTTGGATTGGATTCTGAAACTGAATCCTAGAACTAGACATTGAAACTGAATTCAGAACCTATATTCTGGTCCACCTGTAATTTGAACTTAATTTTAGGCTTAAAATATCCTGAATTCAGATTCAGAATTTAGTTTCAGAATACAGATTCAAAAGTTGAAACTGAGACTATGAATCCTAATTCCAGATTCTAGAACTAGGTTTTTGGAGCAGATTTCTTGGCTAGATTTTGAAACTGAATTAAGTGCCTTAATTGAGGTGCGGAATTCGTATCCTGAATTCTGGTTTTATAATAAAATTCCAGATTCTGGAACAAAATTCAAGATAAAAATTATAAATCTTAATTCTGGAAAAAAAAATCCAGATCTGAACTTCGAACCAGAATGTTGGAACTGACTCCTGAACCAGTATCTAATTCCTGAATTCAGTTTTAGAATTTTGTTCCTGAAATCGGTTTCAGAATTCAGCTTCTAATTTTAATTTCAGAATTTAGATTAAGCATACCGGAATTGATTTCGAAACTTGGGTTTTGTAACTAGATTTTGGAATTGAATTCAGTGCCTAAATTCAGGTTCGGTATTCAACTTCAGTGTTCAAATCGAAAAATGAGTTCGGTTCCAGAATTCTAGAACTAAATTCATACTCAAGAATTCAGATTTTGCAACTGAAAGCAAAGCCAGCTCCAGATTCCGAATTTAGTTCTTTAATAAAGTTTCAGTTCATAAATGGTGACCCATGTTTTCAACAGTTTTAAAAATCGGCAAAATTTCACAAATCGGTTATTTCTAAAACCCTTAAAATATTCCAAAAAACTAAGCGCGATTTTCATTCACTGAGTTCGTAAATCTACAAAAAAGTACAATAACAGTGTTCTTTGTATCGTTTCACTATCGTTTGTTCAGTTTTATTTGGGTGATAGAATATGTTTGTCGTTAATAAGTCATACTTTAGTATGAATACACCTTTTAATTCACGAATTAATTAGAAGAGCCAAACATACCTCGCTGCAGTTCTTCTAATCGGGTTGAACTATCTCTTCATGTGTTTTCATATGCAGGGGAGTCTAGTTGGTAAAACAATTTCCCCGGTTAGGAGTTAACAACGGATTCAAGTTCCGTCTCTGCGGTTACATGTTTGCGGTTTTCATCACACAGTTTCATCCGCATGGCATTTTTTCATTCTGTTTTCCCCGTTTGATTCAAATTCAAAACTATCTCAAAACGGTTCTACGTCTTAACAAGACTAAAACAAATCATTGAAACAAAGTTAGTTTTGATTTCAGTAACATGATTTATTTTGTTTTTATATTCGAACCTGAGCTAATGAAAGTCATTTTCATTGACTCAAAATAGACGTAAATGACGAGAAATTACTGTCACTTTCAGCTTCTCTTGCAAACTATGAGAACGAAATCCATGTCCAGTCAATGACATAAGCGGGAGAGTAGTTTCAAATTTTTGTTTTTTCTTTAATTTGCCCTTTCAGTCATTTGCAGTTTTCAATGAAAGTCCCATAGTATGCAGTGTCGATATTCAACCGAAGCTGTGAGAATCGAAAATGACAGAAAAAGGTTTCACAATAACTTTTACCTGTTGGTGCTCGAATTTGTAGTAGTTTTGGTTTCCAAAAAGGTTCTGGGATGTAATTGCTTCTATTGATCATATTTTAGTCATGTTTTATAGCCAAGCGTCATAGATTTTCAATACATCGATGAAAGAATGAGAATTGAAATTCTGCTGATGCTCCGTGAAGACGTTAGTTTGGTTTCGTCTTGTCATAGAGGAAAGAGTGACGTTCGCAATTATTCTCTCTCATTTTTCCAATGAGAAAAGAGAATGCTCCGTCTCTTCATTTGTTCTGGTGTCGGTCATTTACGAATGAGACAGTAAAATATTGAAAACGAGGCTGTTGGATTGGATTCTTTCATTGAAAAAGCGTGACAATTTTAATCTCTGATTCGAACACGCAAACCTGGCCCTCAACCCTAGCTATAATGTTCTGCACGATCTTTGAAATGACAGTTTTATACATATTTACCCATGCTTTTCATTTCTTCTGCAATTTTTGCTACTTTAGATTGTTTTAGCAGGTGCTACTCATGCTAGCCCAGTACACCCAAACCTCCATTTACGGAATAATCGGGGGTTCGTAAATCGAATTATGACGTAAAAAAAGTTTACGTTATTTGGAATTTTCAACGTAAAAAAAGTTTTTCTTATGTATATGTATTATTGAATATTAATAATATATTTGATAATTATGGAACGAAAATTAACAGTTTTTGCAGGAAAAGGATGTTCTAAGTAGCATCAATTCCCAACATGTCGACTTCCCGTTCATCGATATTTGTTACAAACCATCAGAATATAAGTATTTTCGGAACGGGATTTATGAGTACATGTCAGAAAACGATTTTTGAGATTCCAAGATGGCATAGCCATCTGCTCCAGTTTTTATATCCAGAATTTCACTTTATTCTGGCTCTTGTTCAGTAGGTTCAACAGTCTTGATAACCTGAAACTTATTTGACTGGTATTCTATTATTTTTTTTATGAAATCCGGCTACAATTTAGATCTACTGCAGATATTATGCTACTGCTTCAAAAATGTAAACTCTTACTAATGAAAACCGTTTCAAAAATATGCACATTGTGAAGGTATTCGAGCAATTCTATAAATATCGACACAAATTGTAAGGGTTTTCAAGCAATAGCCGGAAACGGCCCTCAAACATCGTCTTCCTACATCTGCTCATCAAACCCGTTCCGAAAATACTCATTTTGTAAGGGTTTACAAGGAATACCAATATAGCGGAAGTCGACATCTTGGAATTCAGAACCACCTCAAACATCGTTTTCAGACATCTACTCATCAAACCCGTTCTGAAAATACCCATATTGTAGTAATTCAATTGTCCATGGAATATAAATGAGCCGGAAATGATTTCCATTGAATGCAAAAACCACTTTTTTACGAAGTAGGTTCATAAAAAAAGTTCACGTTATTTGGAATTGTGTGTGTAAAAAAAGATTACGTTATTTGGGATTTTGTTCGTAAAAAGAATTACGTAAAAAGAGGTAACATTAAAAAAGTTTACGTAAACGGAGGTTTGGGTGTATTATTCTATTGGGTGCAGTTCCGGGGTGTTGGGAGTTAGGCCTTATAGTACTCTAGAACATCCAAAAGATCGTCAGACCTTCGTGAGGCTTCAGGAGATGTAGAAGTTGCTTTTTGAGGCTCTCTTCAAATCCACCTGCCCAATCGTGATGCTTGTGGTAACGAAAGATGTAATCCGCTTTCAGCAAATACAAATCGCTTGCCAAAATAAGAACTGCTGAAGGTTCTCTGGAACAAAACAACTAATTCTTGGCAGTCACTCATCGTCCATTATGATGGTTTCGTTAGCGCCTGGTCGTACAACTTTAGGGTCCGACCTTTTACGACCGTATTCAGTTTCTCGTGACGGTTTAGGGACCTCTGAACCTTAAGGAGGGGGTAGAGTCTAAATGATGAAAAAAATCATCATTTTTGAGAATTTTTTTCAAAATTATCGTGCAACAAAATAAATTGAAATGGTTTGCATGATAGAAAGCATCATTCGAACAACATTTTGTAATTTGTTCGTGGAAAATCATTGAGAAATAAGTCGGTGAAGAGGTATTTTTGTGAACGCATCTTAAAAATCATGATTTGCGGTTTGCCACGGTATCTCAGCGCAGACTAATCAGAAGTGAACAAATCAAAGCATCATGGATAGAGTAGAAGTTTTTCTAGAGCCCAACGTTTCTGTTTGATTTATTTTTAAATCTTTTTAGCTTTTGGTGGTTGTTCAATGTGAAAACTACGATTTTTCACGAAAAAATCCACCATTTTGTAGCTATAAAACCTCCCCAAAGTAACAAATAACGAAAAGGAAATCGTTGGGTTCTGGTGTTTTATATGTAGAAAGTGTGTGTAAAATTTGAACAAAATTGGTGCAGTAGTTTTTGAAGAACGATGGACACGGACTTTCAAAACCTGCTTTCGGGAAAAACGGGTTTAACGTTTTTACCTTTTTTTATATATATGAAAAATAGGTATAGAATTCGCTCAAACTTTCGAATGTCATATACCAATCGATTCAGCTCGATGAACTGAGCAAATGTCTGTGTGTGTGTGTGTGTGTGTGTGTGTGTGTGTGTGTGTGTGTGTGTGTGTGTGTGTGTGTGTGTGTGTGTGTGTGTGTGTGTGTATGTGTGTTGTCAACTAAGAGGTCGAGATCTCAGAGATGGCTGGACCGATTTTGATCAACCTAGTCGCAAATGAAAGGTCTCCCCGTCACCCAAAACGCTATTGAATGGTTTTGAGATCGGATGTTTGCTTTTTGAGTTATACGAAGTTTTATGTCAAAATTTTCTGTTTTTTGACAGTATCTGTCACATTTGACCTTGAAAACAGAATATGTCTCCAGACTTAGATTTCGCTCGGTAATACCTATCCAACAAGCCATAGATTGTTAAAATCCGTCCATTTTTAACGGAGACATAGATATTTTTGTGTAAGCCTTATTCCAGTAGAAGGAATTTTGAGCGCTGTATGAAAAAGCAATGCTTGGGAGCAACATGAAACACGATTTTTTATACTGTTACATATAATTGTTTCTAAGTACCAAAAAGACTGTGTACAGCATCCTTTTTTATGACAATTTGCCTCGGACCAATTTTAGCACGGTTCATTTTTGGCAACATAATCTTTCGAATATGGCATATGTAAACCAGATGATACCAGCATTATCGAGTTGGAAGTAATTCCATAATTATATTGATTTAAACTATTTACAGCAATAAATGCTGGAAGAACATAACTTCCATATACCATACGACTCAGTTCGTCGAGATCAGCAAATGCGTGTGTGACAAATAATTTCACTCAATTTTCTCGGAGATGGTTAAACCGTTTTCTACAAACTCAGATTCATATGAAAAGTCGTATACTCCCAAACAAGGTTCCTGAATTACGTTTGGATCCGACTTCTGATTGCGGAACCACAGGATGATATGTGAAACGAAATTAAAATAATGCAATTAATTTTTCTCGTAGATGGCTGAACCGATCTAAGATTCTAATGAAATCTAAGAATCATCTATGATTCAAATGAGAGGTCTTAAAATCCTATAAAACCTCTTACTTTTTAGTCAGATCCGACTTCTGATTTAGAAAATGCAGGGTGATTAGTATAAAAATGTCCATTTCACATAAATTAATCAGGTGCAGATTTGGATAGTCGATTACCAAATAAATTTATATTAGTTTGAACGGTATTCGTTTTTGGATTCGGAATGTACCCCCAAATTTTAATTCGCACTACAATTTCTCAAAGATGTCTACACACTGCTCAGGTGAATTTAACTGATTTCGGCTACACCGATTTAAGAATTCCGGTTCCAGTGTCGAATCGATTCTCAAAGCTCAATCATTTTCTCAAAAAAGACCAAATCGAACTTCAAAAACAAATATTACAGGACTTAAGGTCCCATACAAAATTGGTGAATTTTATCCGATTCTGCAATTACAGATGATGAGTTTATAAATTTCATGTAAATTGTTTGGCGTAATAATTTATGGCCATTCGAATCATTTTGGGCTATGCTAATTCCTGAATACCGGCTCTGGAAGTACCATAAATAATGACGAAAAACTCTAATGTGGAACTTACTTCGACATCTCATGGAATGTTCAATCGATTGTCGCACGCTAAGATTGAAATTCGATATGTTTTGCAGTTTCGGCATTTCAGGGCAATGAGTGATTAAAATCTCAATTTGCCGTTTAAAACGACGATAATTAAAATAATGTCATGAGAACTAAAACACCTAAGAATATCCATGCAAAAACACATGCGTATTGATAAAAAAAGGTATCATCTCACTGCTAGGTGGATTAATCACGTTTTTGTCTATAACATCAATGAAACCAATTTATTGCTTTAGGGAGCCCGTAGGATCTAACACTTTCAAAAATTCATATTTTTTCTTTAATAATTTATTATAACGAAACATTTCAAGAATATTTTGTTAAGTTTTGAAGTCAATCGAAGTAGAAATCTTGGGCCTGTGTACCGAGCTCTTACTTCTTCGCAGTATGAGATAAGCAAAGATAAATGCCCATAACTTGATAAGTTTTGTTCCGATAGGCTTTAAAATTTATCAGAATATTCTTGTAATGTTCTTCTATGAGAAAGTATGAAGAAAATAATAAATGATTTTTCAAAAGTTTTATACCCTACCCGCCTCTTAAACTTACGTAGTTTTGGTATTCTGCACTAGAGTCTTGTTCACATTCAATTTTTTAGCCACATCTCGAGGCGTTCGGTTTCTGTTCAAAGGCGTCAGTCACGCGTTTGTGAACGTTCTCGATTACTTGCAGAGGTTTTCCGGATCTTCGCTTCCGATGAACAATCAGACGTTCTTGTTTTATCATACCAGACACCGTGGAATTTGCGATTCCCTACGTATCGTGATGGGATGGATCATTATTCTCAAAGAACTCGTGCGAGGATACTTTGCGCACGTATTATTCTTTCGTCGTAATTTTGAAAACATTTGCTCAACTGATGTAATCAATTCACAGAGTGTAAACGATACACATTTAACTATTTCTACGCAAAATTGAATTAATTTTACCTAACGGATCAAAAGTTAGAGAAATTTTAGTGTTTGTGGATTTTTAACTGTACACCTTTTAATCGGGTCAGAGTCATTTCGCCGAATGTCATTTTAAAGAAAGCCATTTTACCGAAAGCCATTTCGCCGAATGTCATTTCACCGAATCCTGCATTCCTAATCGGAATTGAATCAAAATGAAGATATGTGTAAGATGATAGCGTTAACGCCCGTTTTGTTGGCTTTCGGCGAAATGACCCACTTCCCTTTAATCGGCCCGCCTATATTGACAATTAATAGAGTAATCGGGTAATGTTAAGGATGAGTTTAGGAAAAATGGTTTAATAAACAAAACGTGATCAGATTAAAAAAGAGCAAACTTTCTTTAATTTTCAGATTTTATACCCTGTTAAGGACGTTTTCATGGCGGATCACAATCTTGCAACAGTTTCTTTCTTTAGAAAGAAACAAAGCAAATTGATCAAACGAGGGAAAAGAGTAACTTAGAATCAAATCAACCGAAGTAATTTCGCTACAGTTTTGATTCGCGAAAATTTCTAACGACACCCCGTTACAGCCAAGAATAGACGTATCAAGTGTTATTTATTCTTTTATTTCGTTTGACTCAGCTGAAATGGAATCAACCGCAATCGGGACGACGTTCAAATCAAAGTGCTTCGGTTCAGTGCTGCTTTCATCCCTTAGCCTGAAAAGAAAACCGTTTAATGTTTGTCCCGGAAGGTGAAAGCAAGCATGTTGACCTCGGGTGTAGTTTTGAAATAGTTCCCAACACATTCGAAACGGGTTTTTCAATGTTCCTTCCCCGAAGACGGGGACGGCAATGGAGAAGAAAAAACTTTTATTCGATTCGAAACTTTCCGCTTGACTACCTCTTTGTGAAACCTTTGGAGATTGCTAAATATTTACTTAATGTTCTCCCTCGTCGTCCAACCCCCGATCGCCGAAGCGGAGGAAACTCGAGCTCAAAAGAATTTTCTGGTCACGTTATTGGTTTGAAACTATATTTGAACGAAAATAAAATCTTAAACAAAGTTAGGTTCCTGTTCGGTGACTCTCGGTTGCTTACACTCCTCTCCCGCTCCCCGAACTCGCTCTGTCTACTCAGGATCGCCGGTGGAATTCGGCTCTAGACTGGGAAGCAGGGAAAAGGACGGCAAAGTTCTGCAGAAGTACGAACCTGTAAATACCGAGTAGGATGGGATTTCGTCGTCGTCGTCGTCGGTATGTGGATGATTGGTGCCGGTCGTCGTGCGCAACTTCATTTTCATCGTCATCAGCCGGATCCGGATGTTGGTGTCCGTTTGAATTTATTTTCGTTTCTCGTTGGTGGCCGTTCAAGTGCAGTTTCCTTACTGGAAAGTTATCTGTTCAGCAGAATTTGGTTCGTTGGCGAAGAGAGACGGTAAATAGATTGCAATGGACACATTTACTGAAAGGCTCTCATTTGTTCGCCTTCGATTATTATCGATGGAGAAGGGATACCGAAAAAGAAAACTTCTGCTACGAACTTGTTACGAGATACTGTTCTGGACAATCCAATCACATAAGCGATCGATTTAACTTCCAGATCCGACCGACACTGGGATCAGCGAAAAGTTGGTCTGTATGTAATCTAAAAATTACGTGCTTCTTGGGTGAAAGTTGAATCATTTACTAATGAGAGATAGAGTAAATCATAAATTCTACACGGTACTCGAAAACAGACAGGTTTTGTCTTGTTACTAACATTCGCTGGTGTCAAAACTTGTAAAAACTTGGTCGAAATCAGAAATAATTATCATCAACGAAATCTGTTTCACATCTGTTTCAATTTAACCCTACTTCCAGGGTTGTGTTGTGAAACAAGCGGAGAATTATTACATTACGAGAGCCAACCTTGTTGGGTCCCACGTTGTCCAGTTCAACGAAAATGTTCATTACACGGCGGGAAACAGAAATCCATAATTGATGAACAACGACGGTTGCAGTTTTGCTGTCTCCATCCTTAGGTTTTATGTAACACAATGCTTGGAGGTTTCATACTCGTAGTCTAACTCTTCATAAAATTAGTTTCAATGTCTTTTTCTGATAGAGTTTTAAAAGTTTCTATATTCAGCCAATATTTTTTCATAGATATTTAGTGAGCATTGTTAAAAATCTGGCTGCAACAATTAGTTTTTGAAGACTCCGGGGGACACTTTCCAGCAATCGTATTATGTTACAGTATTTACACCAAACACATCTCAGTTTCCAGGTGCATGTCAAACTTCTGAGCACAAAGAATCCAACTTCAAACACGAACTCGAAGGAAATGAACTTACCTATTTCAGCTAGACAGAGAAAAACCAAAGATACACAAAGCTGAATCAAAGACGCCCTCTTTCCTTCACACACCGACTTAGCCTCAACCGTCAGCTCCAATCTGCGGCATTTTGTTTTCCAAGCAAAAGTTTTTTTTTTGCTCTCTCTCTCTAACTTTCTCGTTTCACTGTTTCCTGTGTCGGAACAAGGCAGACAAGATCTTTCGGTTTGGGTTCCCCGAAGAAGTACTCAAGGCTCGTTGTTTGTCCGGTCTCCGCTCTTTCCTCCTGTTCCTCCTTCTCCACCGGGTGTGCGACCGCATTTTCTGGAACGATGCCAAGCAGATCAATCGTTACTGGGGCCTTTCCGTCAATTGCACTTAGTTTCCGAAGCACAGAAACGGCAGAAAATGGCGATAAGACCGGATGCAGACAACGTCATCAAGATCGAATCGGAACACTGCACATTGTGGCTGCCATTTGGCAATAAGTTAACATTTCATGATTGCGATTTCACAAGTCCCGCAACGACTTCAGATGCGACCCAACGAGAACAAAACAATCTAACATCCAACACAAACGAAAGGAAAACGAATTGAAACCGTATGGAAACTGGCCCACGGTAAAGTTGGCAGCTTGAGGTTATGTTTGTCGGTTTGCTGGGCTTGATTTCAATTGAAATATTTTCGAAAATGTGCACTTCAGTGAATGATCGCAATTTTCATACTCTATCAGAACTTTTAACATTGCTCTTTCTGGCAGCTTTTGAACCTAAGACTTCGACTCGTCCTAATTAAGTAATAAACACACGAACCTTGTAAAGATCCACAAAATCATGAAAAATATTCAAGATTATGTTAAGAATTAAGTTTGGTCCACACTAGACCGATTCGACCGATCCGAGCTCTCAACAATTGCTGCTGTTGGTTTTACAGAGAATTTGAACAAAGCAAGTATAGATAAAAAACAATGCGGAGTAGGCCACTTATTTATAAGCAAATAACTTGGAGAATATTCGGTGTGTTTTTTGTGACCCCTTTTGCCACATCAGCCAACAATGCTGTGGGTTTAAGGAGTGTATCAAAAATAAGCTATCCACATACATTTGTGTTGTACGCATGTATTTATGATGGTTTTTTATGCTCAGATCACAGCATGCTGTTCGTTTGGGTTTGGCTGTCAGCTTTCGTTTGTTTACTTGTTTGTGCGGTTGACATTCTGCGTTTTTAATATGCGCGTATTGAAAAGGAAGTGAAAAAATTAGGGTTCTGGACAGATGGCTAAGTGAGGTTTGAATTTCATCATGCCAGTGTTAAAATCATCATTAATCAGTTTAGGAAACACTATTCTTTGGATGAGCTACCAGGAAGAGACAAAAAACCCGGTTCTTTCAACCCGAAACTGGACCAGAAAGTGGTATTTCTAATCAATGTCAATACGTGATTTGGCCAAAAAAGAAGGAACGAGTGTCGCAGTCTTGATCCAGCGTATCAAGAGGCTAAATTACCTGAAGACCTACAAGAAGCAGAAAATCTCGAAACAAAGTGTAGAACAAAAGAAGCGAGCAACAACAAGAGCCCGGAAATTGTATTCGCGTCTTTTGCAGTGTCCGGATGCATGCGTTTTGATGGACGATGAGACTTATGTAAAGGAGGACCCAAAAACCCTTCCAGGTCCACAATAATTTACTGTCGTCGTTGGGGAAGATGTGAGCGATGCGGTCAGATCGATTCAAGTGGAGAAATTCGGTCGAAAGGTACTGGTATGGCAAGCAATATGTTCCTGTGGTCAACCATTTTTTACGCTACCGGAACTATAAATGAAGAAATTTATCGATCGAGTGTCTCCAGAATAGATTGCTGCCTTTATATAAGAAGCATAGTACACCTTCACTGTTTTGGCCGGATTTAGCGTCGGCTCACTTTATCAAAACCACTCACAATTGGCTTGCGGAAAAGGGTATACATTTCGTTGAGAAAAATATCAATCCACCTCGAAGCTGAGGGCAATTAGCTTCGACCCATCGAACGTTACTGGGCAATCGTGAGGAGGGTCTTCAAGAAGATTGGCAGCTGGGAACATGCAGGAGTTAAAAAAAATTTGGGCTCAAGCGTCCAAAAAATACGATGCAACACTTGTCCGGAACTTGATGAAGAGCGTTCGATCAAAAGTTCTAAAATTCATGAAGGAATAACTTACAATATCGTTTTTAAACATAATTTGAAAGAAAAATTTGTGGATAGCATATTTTCGATACACTCCTTATTAGGAACTTGGGTTTTGAAGCTAAATGCTAGAACTAAACATACTTTGGGACTATTATTCCCCGGATTCCGCTTCCGAAAACTCCAGTAATAGCGAAGAAAAGTTCCAAATTCAAATAAAAGCTCTCATTGACTTAAAAGATGCGGTGCAATTTTATCCAGACCCAACTTCCGGTTTCAAAATTATACGGTGATGAGTGTCAAAACTTTCAAACTGTCATATAACATAACGATGCAAAACCGCTATGTGCTGGTACGGAAGAAGAAAACAACAGTTCAATTTCGTATAGCGTTGCCACATTTAATGCTTTATTGTCTAGAATGGGAGCGGGTCATATCGCCGAAAGCCATTTCGCCGAATAGGGCATTTCGCCGAAAGTCGTTTCGCCGAAAGGGTCCATTCGCCGAAAGGGTCATATCTCCTGCATGTTATGTCTCCTGTATAACTGATGTGGCGTAGCCACATAACCGAAGCCAATGTGGCGTAGCCGCATTAGATATTTTTTCATTTTCACTTAATAAATGGAAAATACCACCTACATTTGCCTGGTATTAGGTGTACAACTTTGCTTGCGCCGTTTTTTTCCAAAATTTAAAGCTTTATTGCGAAAAAGTGCTTACAGATGTATTATTCAAAGTATTGTCCGTCGCTAGCGACAACTTTCTCCCATCTTTCCGGAAATTTTTGGATCCCGGCTTGAAAAAAGGAGTCCTTTTTTGACGCTATCCATGAAGCAATCCATTTTTCCAACTCTTCGAAGGATTGAAAATGTTGATCTGCCAGGCCGTGTGCCATCGAACGGAATAGGTGGAAGTCAGAAGGGGTGACATCTGGGGAATACAGCGGGTGGGGCAAAACTTCCCATTTCAGCGTTTCCAGGTACTTTTTGACCACTTTTGCGACGTGAGGCCGAGCATTGTCGTGTTGGAGGATGACTTTGCCATGTCGCTCTTGATACTTGAAGGTTTTTTCTCTTCCACCATCATGTTCGTCTTCGACACCGAAATCATCATTTTTAAAACATTGAAACCACTCCCGACACGTTCTTTTACTTAAAGCAGCATCACCGTAAGTTTCTGAAAGCATTCGATGCGCTTCAGTTGCATTTTTTTCGAATTGTAACAGAAAAGTAAAACTTCCCGCAAATGGCGAGAATTGGGCACATAAACAGACATTTTCGAGCGTGAATAATACGAAAACAAGAACAACTGTCACTGAAACGGCGATGACAATTCGTTAGGCACTGTACACAATCACTTTAAAAGCATTATCATCTATGTAATTTAACCAGCCTCAGCCGGTGCAGCCACCTATCGGAAAACGGCGGAAGCAAAGTTGTACACCTGATTGATACACCTACGCAATTGCTTTGATGCTTAGTAGCTAATAGTCAACAAGTTTTCTTGGGAACTACTTTCTGAGGTTCATGAATCAATCTTTATTCAAGAAGTACAATGGTAGGTCAACAAAACGGGCGTTAACGCTATCTTCTTTCATTTGTCTTTAATTTTTACTTTTTTTATTTATGACTTCTGGTCAGTCAGTAATTTTTTACTTTTTTCGGTTTTTTAACGATATCAAACTAACTGGAGATTATAAGAGGAGAAAGAATATGAAATCATAGAGCCATAGTACTCAAGGAAGAGCAAGGATGTGAAGAATAAATTTGATGGGATTCCATCACACACAGCGATGAGTGGAGCGCTGTCCGTGCGCCGCTTGCACCCTGGGACGCATAGCCATACGCTACAACTCCAGGCACTCAAGCTATAGTTTCGGACAAATTTTCCATTCCGGTGTTATAACTAACTGTATGAGAAAATATCAACACAATGAAAACACATTATGTGAGAAACCGTCTTAGGCAGAATGTGACAACTTCTCGTAACTTTACTTTTGCTGGTTCGGACAGTAAATGGCAAATGACCTTTGCCTTTACTTTCTGACATGTCAGAGACTCGGATAACTCGTATCGCTAAGATGCCTAATTTCGACTCCTCTGGTAGAAGGTAAAAGTTTAGATACGAGAAGCCTTCTGCTTACTTAAATGACCCTTGTCTCGTCTCACTTTTCCGCACTTTATTCTTCACATCCTTGCTCTTCCTTGAGTACTATGGCTCTATGATTTCATATTCTTTCTCCTCTTATAATCTCCAGTTAGTTTGTCTTTAATTTAAATCAATTCTAATTACGATTTCAAGACAATTTCAGGATTCGGTGATATGACCATTTCGGCGAATTGGCTTTCGGTTAAATCGCTTTCGGCGATATGGTATTCGGCGAAATGGCATTCGGCGAAATGACCCTGATCCGTCTAGAATTGCTGTATTGAAAATCTGTAACAGTTCGGCTGAAAAGTTCGTATCGTTTAATAGAAACACACATTTTTTTTGCCAAAATTCGTTTTTATTATTCAACATAATTGCCATCAGAGGCGATACAGCGATTATAGCGATCTTCCAATTTTCGTTACCATTTTTGTAGTACGATTTGTCCTTTGCCTCAAAATAGGCCTCAGTTTAAGCGATTACCTCTTCATTGCTTCTAATTTTTTGTCGTGAATACGACTTACTTTACTATGGGGTGCCTTTTCAAAATTAGCCATATGGAAGAATGGGCAGAACTTAATCGTGAATATCTCGATTTGTATTAACGATAGCAACATAATTCTTTCACCAATTCATCAAAAATATGATCAGGAATTTAGGATAATATTTTGAACAGTGTAAGATGACCACAAACAACTCAAAAATTAAGTTTTCTCAAACTTTGAAAACAACGCGGAAAACTCTTTACTTTTGCTTGGCTTTTTCGCGCAAGGACGACGATTTTGAGGTAGTCAGGCACATATCTTCATCTGAATGCATATAAAAGGGGAACCGTGGTCGAAAATCGATCATTTCTTCTTGTGTGTTGGATGGAAGCAGACGTCGTGATACCAGTAGCTTCGGAGAGTGCACCTTCTGCGTGGTATCAAACCTCAAACGATCAGGTCGTACTCTCATTTGGACTTCAGCCGTCAGGTGAAACAGTCGTCAATGAAAGCAGACCATTTGCGTGGTATAAAGCCTCAAACGCTCAGGTCGCAGTGCCAGTTTCCCTTCGAAGAAGATCGATTACATCATCCTGTTGGTGGTCGTTTGCATTGGAGAAAAATACAACGGGAAATGGACAACAATGTGGAACATTATGCAAAATCAGCCTTTCTAATGGCTCTAAATGTTACCTAAAGAACTATAAAGATTGCTTCTTTGTAAATCGAAAATTAAAATTAACAGTGCAGTGCAAATCTAAGATAACATGATCAGTTTTTTTTTGCAATTTTTACAGTTCTAAATTCGCAACAGTGTTCAAAATCGTTTATATCCAATCAGTGTTTATTATCTTAGAAAATTATACAATTTGGCCCTTCATGCACGCCTTCATAAAAGGTTCTTTCCAAAACCTCCAATATTTTATCATAAAGAACTATACTGGTTATTTTGTAATATTTGTGTGTCAGAATGTTTGATATAACTAATCTATACTGTAGTTAGGGTGCATCGTTTCACATTCTAGTAGTGAAAAAAGGGAAAGCTTGCACAATTCACACAATCGATCAACTAGTTGATATTCGGAAGTATAAAGAAAGAGTGTCAGTTTTATTCGTATTCACGACATCCAGTTATGTCTCTGACATTACACACCTGTACTTTTTCTTTTTACCAGCGAGCATTCTCTTGAGGTCTGAGAACAGGAAAAAGTCACTGGGGGCCAAATCTGGAGAATACGGTGGATGAGGGAGCAATTCGAAGCCCAATTCGTTCAATTTCAGCATGGTTTTCATCGACTTGTGACACGGTGCATTGTCTTGATGAAACAAAATTTTTTTCTTCTTCAAATAAGGCCATTTTTTTGAAATTTCGTCCTTCAAACGCTCTAATAACGCTATATAATAGTCACTGTTGATGGTTTTTCCCTTTTCAAGGTAGTCGATGAAAATTATACCATGCGAATCCCAAAATACAGACGCCATAACCTTACCGGCCGATTGTTGAGTCTTTCCACGCTTTGGGTTCGGTTCATCACGTGCAGTCCACTCAGCTGACTGTCGATTGGACTCCGGAGTGAAGTGATGGAGCCATGTTTCATCCATTGTTATATATCGAGGAAAAAAATCGGTTTTGTTTCGATATAACAGCTCCAAACACTGCTCAGAATCATCAATTCGTTGTTGTTTTGTGCAATCACTTGAAAAATTGACTAGTGATAATTGGGTAAATGGATCTGTGTGTGTGTGTGTGTGTGTGTGTGTGTGTGTGTGTGTGTGTGTGTGTAAAGTTATGTTACTCATTTTCTCGGAGATGGCTGGAGAAATTTTCACAAACTTTGGATGAATACTCTTAAAATATTCCCACGTAACTAAGTTTAGTCATACTTTAGTATAGATGCACCGTTACAATACGGGAAGCGAAGCGAAGCAGTAAAAGTAGCAAAACTTACACAATCAATCAACTAATACGAACGATTATTGTTATGCGGAAGGGTGAAAAAAGCATGTCAGCTTTGTTTGTATTCACATAACTGGCGGATGTCTCTGACTTTACTAATCCGCCGTTTTTGTCTGCTTCGGCCATGACTTAGCCGAAGCTGAGAAAAGTCGATGGCGAAGAGCTCGGGTCGGTCGGATCGGCGTAGTGTGGACAGACCTTTAATCGCTCGAGTAAGTATTTTCAGGCGGCGGATGTCGTGGCTCAGCAAAAATTGAGCAACAAATTCAACATTACCGTAACTAATTAGCAACAAACTATCCACTGGGTTTCGATTTATTTTCATGTTTATTTGGAAGGGGTGCTTTGTTAATTCTGTATGAACTTTGCGAAATACTCAAAAAAAAATTAAAAACAGAGCAACAAATTCTAAAATACCGTAACTAATTAGCAATTTATTAGCAACAATCTATCAAGCTTATTTGGGAGAGATGCTTAATTGACTTTATATGAACTTAGCCAATTGCACGAAGAAATAAAATAGAATTGAACTGCAAATTAAAAACCACTGTAACTAATTAGCAACTAAAGAGCGACAAGTTATACACTGGTTTCCGATAATAGAAAAGTACCTAAAAATATTAAAAAATTTTATCAACAAATTCAAAATTGCGTAACTAATTAACAACCAATTATTCACTTTTTGCGTCATCATCGACGAGAGGTGTCTCGCAAAGTTCATGTTCATTAACAAATTAGTCTACGTCGTTTATGAACGGTTCCTAACTGCAAACACGTCAACAAACAATAATTTGAACATCTGCTTATCAATTGTGCCAATCGTTGGAAGTGCTCAACCAAATCAGTACACCCAATCAGGAAATTGGCGAGAAACTAGCATAAATAGAACAAAAGAGCCGGTCACGGCAAACTATTAGCGAAAGTGACAATGACACTGGAAGGATAATTGTTTTCACGCGTGTTCAATGGATTCTTGCCAGCAATAAATATAACAAATTTTGACAACCCATTATTAACTGGCAGACAAACAGGCGAACGATTCGGCGCTGCCTGTCATACAAATCCGTTGAGACGGCTGAAAATGCAATAAATTATAGCTCGTTTTGTTTTTGTTAGCAGCACTTGTGTTGGTTTTTTTTTACTTCTATAAAATCATTTTTCGCAGCTACCCTAGCCTGGGACTGTAGTGATGGCGGCGCTACAAAAATGAAATAAAAGTTGCCTGGCAAACCTCAGCGTGTCATAAACTGCATTAAATATAAATAAAACACAGGAAAAACTAAGTCGTTTTCAGCTATCACCGCAACCTACCGGTGCACCAATCGTGACGAAAGCAAGCACAACAAATGGTGTGAGCTACAAAAAAAAAAGAAAAAAAGAGAAAAAAATAACTCACTTCGCCGGGGGAAAATGCGAAAAGTTTGTCTGTCCACTATCCGAACTGAACCACAAAGGCTGCAGAAACGTGAAAATATCAGCAACAAAAACAACGACAACACCAACAACAACAAAAAACAGATACGAGAAGGTTTCAGTCTTTGGAGACGAAAAACCGAACTTATCCGTTGCTGTCGGTCGTAGTACGGCGGGAGTGCCATCGTAAACCGGGCGTGAAACTGCACCACGCTATGAAGCAGAAGCACCGGAACTAGCCAACCTCTGTACATTTCAGCCGACACGGGATTGATGAAGGTGGTTTGCTATATCACACACTTGTTCCGATGGCACCGTCAATGTGCTGCGACAGGATTTTCAATCCTTCCCGGGGGGTCTCTCACTGCCTCACTGCCATCCATCCATGGTTGCGATGGGAATAGGGTAGCACACTCACACACACCCACACACTATTGTGCACTTGACCTACACTTTGTGCAATTTCTGTTCCCACCCCACCATCACCCATTGCTTCACAAAAACCCACCGTGCGAAAACTTAAGCTCCTGTACGTGCTGCAGCGGAGCACCGCTACACGATTCACCTCACTGAAACTGATCTGATGACAACACCGAAGCCACTGACTGGCTGACGATGACTTTGAGTATTATTTACGCTTACGAGCAAAACACCCTATTGTTTATTGGCATGAAGCGAACACCTCTCGAGTGGTTTTTCGTTTCAAAGTGGGGTTCTGTTTTCTGCTCAGTTTCAGTTGCTTGTTTAGTAGTGCACTTTGTGTGTATGTGTGTGTTTGTTTTTTTTCATGCAGACTTCAAATACAGCTTATTAACAACAGTTTCCAAGCTATGTTTCCAAGTGACAGTTAACTCAACGGAAATCGGAGGAGGCGGACTTAGAGTGGATAAGGCGATTATTTCTAACTTTCCTTCATGGAAACTATGAGTACCAGTAGATCCGTGCGCCGGAGCAAAATACCAAAGTCGGCGGTGCAAGAATAGTTTTGGCAACGGCGACGAAACAGCGTGACGACGTTAGGCTACACTGAAAATAATTTGCACGCTGGCATCATGTGCAAAGCATTTGATCTATCACTGCTTGTAAAACACATGAAATTCATGAAAATATACACTTAACTCATAAAATGAGTGTAAAAACTGTTGATATTTAGTGGAAATCATGCTACGTTCATATGAAATGCACATAAAAACGATAAGATGTATCGTTACCATTAGATTCTATATGCATTTTATGTGAATGTCACATTGCTTTCCACATAGAATTCAATTGAAACAGAGCTGACCGATTCAAGTGTATTGCACATACATTTGTGCTTTACTCATATCCACTAGAAAATGAAGTGTTTAACCCATGTAGTTCGATTCAATAGCAAAACACATCACATCCAAAGGAAAAACACATCAAAGCTAAGTGAAAAATAACCCAATCTCGCACCTTAGTGAATTTGCACATGAAACCTTGAAACAAATCCCTTTGGCTATGTATTGAAATGAAAAAGGACATTAAATTGAAGTGCTATTTACATATGAATCGATCGTGCAAATTTTTATCAGTGTATTCGCAACGCTGCACAGTGGTCCAAAACTGTAAAAAGACGGTCAAAAGTCTGTACTGACTTTCACTGATTTGTGAGAGCTAACGTGTCTTCGAAGAAGTTTTACAAGATTATATTACGCTTCGTTTGAAAGTGGCACTAACAGGGGGTAGTACCAATTTCGAATAAAAATAATTGTTTTTTTTCATTAATTTTTTTTTCTATCTCATTTTGAAGACAAAAACATTTGAAGTATTTTTGCTGAAGATATAAATAATGTAAAAAAATTATTTTTTGAGATATATTCACTTTATTTTAAAAACTGTTTTTTTTTGGTTTTTTCTACGTAGAATCTTCCTCTATTACCTAAATATCTACTACAAAGTGCGCGTAAACACGCATAAACGAGCTCATGCTTGCATGCGCAACTAAGGCAAATTATTGTGGTTTTTATTTTGTTTACTTTTTGACAATTAACAATATTAGAAAAATTCTAAGTGGAACTCGATGCAGTTTTTTATGCCTTTTCAAAGTTAGTTTTAAATATTGAAAATCCGAAAAATTATCAAAAGTTCAACACATATTAAAAAAACATGTACATAAATTGAGTTATCGCGAAGCAACACGTTTTTTAAGACGATATGCTGGTCGTGCGACGCTCACTTAGAGATGTGCGAAGCAGCTCATACCGGTGAGCAGCTCCGAACCAATCAGCTCACTGAAAAGAATCGATTCAATGTATCAGCTCATTTAGATTGAATCAAAAGTTTGTTTTGAGCGCCGTTTGTTTTGCGCCGTTTTTCTTACTCCGTTTTTCTTTCATATGCATGATCGAAATCATTGATGCACAAAGAATTATGCTATGCGAACTAACTTGTATGCGAATTATTATTATGTCATATTTGAGAATATCTGCAAAAGTGGCATCCCTGAATGTCCCTTAGCCTACTGAGTGAGAGGTAAGATTTCTTATTGACAATGGCTCATTCAATCTGTTAAAAAAGGATAGATACACATTTTTAGGAACGAACAAAAGCTCATGCACACATTTCTTCTCATTTATAACTCGCTCTTCAAGCTTTTTTCCACCTTACCAGCAGGGATGCCAGGACATTTTTTCAAAAATCTGTGATCAAGCCAAAAACCTATCTGTGCAAAATCTGTGCACGTTTCTCCGTTTCCATAATAGCTGATCGGAATCAATAAAATTATGTAATTTTTGGTGCTAAACTGTGATCAATTTCAAAAATCTGTGATCGATTTCAGAATCTGTGTAAAATCTGTGTAATTCAGAAATTTGTGAAAATCTGTGCCATTTTTTAAATCTATGCAAAAGGCGGAAAATCTGTGAAACACAGATTAATCTGTAAACCTGGCATCCCTACTGGTGAACTGGTGAGCTGCGGTTATTTTTAAAAGAGCTGTGAGCTATCAGCTCACTTTAAAGAAACAGCATAAGTAGCATATTTCGCTTCGGTACAATGATTTCTAGGTAAAAATAGGTAAAATGATGTATAACTTTTCCAGAAAAGAGTAAACCTATGCATTACCATATACAAAATTATGGGATTTTAAATTTTCCACAATTATTTCAAATAAAGTATGTATAAAAAAAAGCTTGAAACAAGTTATGATTAGAAAACTAGTTTCAAAGAGGTTGTCATAATTCAATAACTAAAACTAACTTTGAAAATGCCTAAAAAAAGTTTCATCGAGTTCGACTTAGATTTTTTTTATAGTATTAGGCATATCTTTTCCTATAAATTTTGTAAAAATCAGCTGCATACAGTTGCATATTTCGCTTCGGTGTAAGGTTTTATCATTGGTAAAAACCTGTTTTAATCCACCAGTGGTGTAATGATGCCTTTCTCATGTATAATATTGTATTCTATTCAAAAAATTTTTCTTCGATTTTTGAAAGAAACCAAGATATTGTTTGTGCATTAACTAGTATAACATACAGAATAAAACAGTGCTTTGATTGCGTAGGTCATCCTTAAGAAAACGAAGTGGGTCACTATTATATGCACTTCCGGCACCGGAATCCGAGAACCGGTATAATCAAAGTCGGTTCGTACGGGCACCAACTAACATGACATACAAACTCTACTAGTACGCACTCGAATTACGATTTAAATGTTTATCGCATTCGAAAAGATGCAGTAATTTCTGGTAGGACCATAAGACCTTTCAATTGACCCTAAGATTGGGAATAACGGTTTAGAGTCCAGTTTATAACATTTTTTACGGTTTTTGTTCCGCCAGTTTAAGTGACGGTGTACAATATTGAACACACTTTACCCTATAACTCCGGAACCGGAAGTCGGATCCGGATGAAATTCAGGAATTCCGTATGGGACCGGGAGAACTTTCATTTGAATCTAAGTTTGTCAAAATCGGTTCAGCCATCTCCGAGAAAACCAAGTGAGATTATTTGACACATACACAAACACACACACACACACACACACATTGCTCAGCTCAATGAACTGAGTCGAATGGTATACGACACTTTTCACTAGTCGGTTTATCAAGTGATTGCATAACCTTTCTATATGAGAAAGGCAAAAAGGTAAATTGTCGTATTACTTTGCCAGGAAACAATAAACCTATGCACTACCTTCAACAAAAATATTGGATTGTTTATTTTCTTCAATTATTCCTAACAAAGTATGCATAAAAATATAACTCGAAACAAGTTATGAATAAAAAACTGATTTCAAAGGGGGTTGCCATAAAAACGCTTTGTATATCCGAAACGGTGCGACCTTGACTTTTGGTATATTCGACAAAGTAAATTATTTTCAATAGTTCTAAAACTTTGTAGAAGAAAAAAATTTCCAATCTCTTCAGACGAAAAGGTTATGGTTAAATTTTTTGTCAAAGTAGGCCATGAGCAATTAGGGATAGAATCAAATTACACGGTATATATTGGTAAAAAAATTTCTTAAAAGCAACTATATGCATTAAAAGAACGGTTTGGCAGCTACTGATTTATGTCCACGATTTTATTGATTCGAACCTTTTCAAGATCGAAAATTTTCGAACTTTAACCGCTGGGCAGCACCCCTTACCCATGTACGATTTAGTTCTAATTTTGCATGAGTACTTTTTTCGAGGTGCTTAAACTTTTGAACAATAGCGCTTTACGAAATTAGAGGTGATCCCAAAATATTGGCACTCTTATATACATTAGAGCGGTAAAAAACAATGCGTTTTGTCGGTTACGTCACTTATAGAATCATATCTCCGGAACCAAAAGTCACAACCATTTGATGTTTGAACTTAATCAATGGCCCGACAGTAACGTTCAAACGAGGTAAAATCGGTTCAGCCATCTCTGAGAAGATTGAGCGCGTAAAAATATTTTCGAAAAGTGCACACACATACATTTTCCGATCTCGTCGAACTGAGTCGAATGGTATATAACACTGTGGGTCTCCGAGGCTCCGTTCGAAAGTCGGTTTTTGCAGCAATTCTAATACCTTTCGTCTTAGAATTGCATGAAACGTCGAGATTTAGTGTAATCTCAAAAAAAAAACGTGTTTAATCCACCTAGCAGTGAGATGATACCTTTTTTTACCAATCTGCATGTGTTTTTTGCATGAATATTTTCGGTGTTTAAGTTTTCATGACATTATTTTAATGACCGTCGTTTTAAGCGACAATTTGAGATTTTAATCACTCATTACTCTGTAATGTCGAAACTGCAAATCGGATCGAATTTAAATCTAGAAGTGTGATAATCGATTAAAGATGCCATGATATGTAAGTTCCACTTTAGAGTTTATGGTAATTTAAGGTACTTCCAGAGCCGGTATTCAGGAACCAGAATAACCCAAACCGATTCGTATGGCCATAAAACGAATACATTACAACAGTTTTGAGTTCAACTTTGAAGCTCAATCCCATCTTCTATATCGGTTTGAATTTTAAAAATTCATCATGATGTAATTCGAGAACCGGAAGTCATAATTGGATAAAATTAAATAATTTTTGTATGTATGTATAAAATTAGTTAATTTTGTATATAAGTTTATTTTAATTTGAATTTTTGTTTCTGATATTTGATTAGGCTTTTTTGAGAAAACGATTGAGCTTTGAGAAACGATTTTATACTGGAACCGGAATTCTAAAATCGGTATGGCCGAAGTCAGATAAATTCACCTGAATAGCTGTATAGTTTACATTTGTTTCAAAATATTTGAAAATCAGTGAAGACATCTTTGAGAAATCATAGCACGAATTAAATTTTTAGGTGCCTTCTGAATCGACAAAAAGTTAATTTTTTTTATCGGCTATCCAAATCTGCTAACCCGATAAACCTGATTAATTTATGTGGAATAGACATTTTTATACCAATCACCCTGTATCTCCGAAACCGGATGTTGGATCTGGCTGAAGAGCAAAATGTTTTATAAAATCTTGAAACTTTTCATTTGAATCTTAGATGATTCTTAGAATTCATTTGAATCTTAGATCGGTTCAGCCATCTACGAGAAGAATGAGTTAGACCATTTTAATTTCGTTTCACATACCTTCCTGTAGTTCCGGAACCAGAGGTCGGAACCAAACATAATTCATGAACTTTGCTTGGGAGTATACGACTTTTCGTATGAATCTGAATTTGTAGAAAAGAAATTTTCCGAGAAAATTGAGTGAAATTATTTGTCACACACGCATTTGCTGATCTCGACGAACTGATTCGAATGGTATATGGATGTTATGTTCTTCCAGCATTTATTGCTGTATGTAGTTGAAAACAATATAATTAAAAAAAATCTGCCATCATCTGGTTTATATATGTCATATTCGAACGATTATGTTGCCAAAAACGAGCCGTGCTAAAATCGGTCCGAGGCTAAATGTCATGGAAAAGGATGCTGTACACAGTCTTTTTGGTACTTAGAAACAATTGTATGTAACAGAATAAAAAATCGTGTTTTCCGTTGCTCCCAAGCATTGCTTTGTCATACAGCGCTCAAAACTCCTACTGATGGAATAGGGGGAAAAGTAGTTTACACAAAAATTTCGTTATCTCCGTTAAAAATGGACGGATTTTAACAATCTATGGCTTGTTGGATAGGTATTATCGTGCGGAATCTAAGTCTGAAAACATATTCTGTTTTCAAGGTCAATTGTGACAGATACTGTCAAAAAACTGAAAATTTTGACATAAAACTTCGTATAACTCAAAAAGTAAACATCCGATCTCAAAACCATTCAATAGCGTTTTGGGTGACGGGGAGACCTTTCATTTGCAACTAGTTTGATCAAAATCGGCCCAGCCATCTCTGAGATCTCGACCTCTTAGTTGACAACACACATACAGACACACACACATACACACACACACACACACACACACACACACACACACACACACACAGACATTTGCTCAGTTCGTCGAGCTGAATCGATTGGTATATGTCATTCGGCCCTCCGGGCCTCAGAAAAATTTTCGAAAGTTTGAGCGAATTCCATACCTATTTTTTATATATATAAAAAAAGGTAAAAATTGAAAACGACTGAGTTTTTGAAAAATGTTGAGATTCTTTCAAAGTTCCAGAAAGTCGATTTTTTCAGAAAAAAAAAATTCTTTCAACATGACACTAAATCTCGACGTTTCATGCAATTCTGGGATTTTTTACATCCAAAGTTTTTTTTTGATTTCGGAAATTTCACGTACACTGTCATCACTCAAGAACTTATGGCATGCTTTAATTTATGTCAAGTGTAAGTTTCATTTTTTCTAAAGCCGAAACCGTATGTTATTGGTAATTGTCTAATGGTTACTAGCGTATAACAATAAGCTCGAGAATTTACTATGTCATTGATATATATGAAAAACAATAGTTGCCTAATATTGCTTCCTTGTGGAAGTTTTTGGAGCAGGGTTGCTGCAGTCATTTTCTTTGGATACAAATTGTTTTCTAGTATCATAGTCAAGTAACAACGGATAATTGATAAATGCCCCTGATACCATAGCAATCGAGTTTGTCCAAAAGTATACTATGATCTAATGTGGTACCATAAATATAAGGCACCAACTATATTTTTAGTATCGATCTCGCTTATAATTTCGTTAATGAATTCAATTATAGCGCTACAACCTTTAATGAAACCATATTGGAGTTTATGGGGGAAATAGTCTAAGTAGGTTTCGTATCCCTGAAATCGTGAAATCTGAATTTTTGTTGGTTAATACGTCAAATATTTTTTAGATGAAATAGTTGGAGTGTCTGGATATTTAGTGTGGTGCCAGGTATGAGTTAGAAGATCAGAACAGGACAAGCTCCCATTTTTTTTTGAAACTGCTAGGATGAGAGTAGCTACAGAATATAAAGTTTCACTGTAATGCAAACCAAGGATTACTAATATTGAGCGATAGTTGTTGGTAAGAATCAACTTAGTTTAGAACTAATTGGCAGTCAATTATATATTTATCTCTCGGTAACCGGCTGCCTAGAGATTGAGGCAAAAACACTAAGTTTAAAAACCTACATTTCGGTAGAAAATTATTCAATACATTTCGGCAATTTTAAATCGTAGACCCCTTATAAATAAGTTATCATTTCTATTTTTATAGATTGTTCTTATAAAATAATTTTCCTTGATATCGCTTTTCGAGGAACGATTGGGGATTCAGCTGATTTTAAAGCGAATGACTACCGTCCTGAGAATTTGAAGTTTACCGGATGTCAATGTAAAAAAGATCGATCAACACCATTGATAATCACAAATTTACAACAGCAAGATCGAATGAATCCGGTGTCGCGATCATAATAAGACAGTCGACTTACAGTTCTTTTCTCCCTGGTGGCGGCGTCGTGCGGCGAACTCCAGGTCTAATCATCAACCGATCTGATTGAGTTCATTCCGGAAAGAAAACACCGTAATAAAATACAGGAAAGGATTGGAACCAACTATTCAATCTCGTTCGGATTTCATTTGTTTCGTTCGATATACTTATTTTGGTTTCCACATCGCTGCTATAATGAATCAAGAAAGATGAATGATCCACTCGCAACATTATTCCCTGCTTTAATTTTTCAAACGCAAATATTCTCTAAAGCTGTAGATGTAGCGAAGCAATAAATCAAGTTACTTCTCCGAAAGTGTTCGCCTCGAAGAAACAATTATTTTCTTTGATCAGTTCGTTGCAGTGCACACACAGATAGCTTCGACAGCAAAAGTTATCGTTTCTTTCCGACCAGCCTGTAATTTAATCATCATCCTCAATCTTCCCTGGTGTACAATGAAGCCATCCGAGCACCAACCAACAGTCGTGCTTCCCCGATGACCGAACCCTGCCCGCGCATCCTCATCGGTTCCGTCGGCATGGAACCGGCAGTAGCAGCGATTCGGTACACACTTGCCACCGGAAGGATAACACAATTTTCCTCCAATTGATTGATTATTTGCTTTCATCACCTTCGATAAGGGCTACAATCAATTTCCTTCGGCAGTGCACATACCACCTAGCAGCCATTCGACGGGGGCCGAAGGAACAATCGAGAGCGAACCCATCAACATAAAAATCATCCCGGGAACACAAAACGAAAATGAGCACTTAACTTGGCTTCTTGCATCCCAGGCGTCAACGGGGTGGGAATAGGAATGGGAATGGAAATCGGGCGCTGGGATCGGTTTGGTTGGTTTCAATGCTACCATGACTTTCGGTGGCCAAGAGTGTAAGGAAAATTTGGGTGGTAGAACGAAAAAAAAAAGACTTGAAACAATTACATTATACCAAAACGGTCCCGGCCAACATTTTGGCATTGCTCCAGCAACGCGAAAAGAATCATTGTTTCATGTGCTCTTTTTCCCCATTCAGCACCGGCAGTCCCGAGCAGAAGAGGAAGGATTCGCATCCGTTGTCTGGCGAGCTGTGCGAGTAATTTGAGATCGGGCAGGATATGGAATTTCTGTTGGAATGACGTGACGATCTGAGGTTGTCCGTGAAGTTCATGAATGAATTAAGTTTCTTTTTCTGTGCTTGAAAGTTCCTGTTTATATTTCCGAAAGTCAAGTGTTGCTGAAACCAAATCAACACAAGTCACCTAACAAATTTACAACTCAAGCAATTAACCAGTTGCCAATAGAACTGAAACGTGTCGATTCGTTAGCTCGTATTTCTAGTATGTACTGTAGGATCGAAGGATTGCATCTAGAAAATTAAACTATGACTCTAATAATTATGGATACTTAAACTAGTTCCTGC
Organism: Malaya genurostris; assembly: GCF_030247185.1. Taxonomy (NCBI): domain Eukaryota; kingdom Metazoa; phylum Arthropoda; class Insecta; order Diptera; family Culicidae; genus Malaya; species Malaya genurostris. Next base: position 266,283,671 of record NC_080572.1, on the reverse strand, counting down.
ACTAGATTTTGGAACTGAGTTCAGTTTCTTAATATATATTCGGGATTTGAATCCAGAATCCAGGGTTTCAACTTCAAATTTCTAGAACGAAGTTCAAGATGTAAATTTTAAATCGAAATTCTAGAACTGAATGTTAGATCTGAACTCCAAACCTGAATCTTGGAACTGATTTCTGAACCAGAATTTAATTCCTGAATTCAGTTTCATAATTTAATTACTAAATTTAGTTTCAGAATTTAATTTCTAAACACAGTTTCAGAATTCAGAAACTGCATGAAGGAGCTAAATTATTTATTTGGGTTTGAAATTCAAGTTTTCAATTCAAGAATTCGGTTGTAGAGCTTATGGATCCTGAAAAAACGTTCGGTTTCATAATTACAGAACTATATTCATTACCTAAATCCTTGATCTGGATTCCGAACCAGAATTTTACAACTGAATTTTGAGCCTGTTTTATTTTTTTATTCTAGTTCTTGAATTCAGTTTCAGTTCCTGATTCCTGGTCCAGAATTTCGGCTCTGGTGTAGATAAATAAAAGATGGCAAAGCGTACTCAACACGTGTAAACATCAGGTAAATTCCTCGAATCGGTTCTTTTTAGAACCATTGAAATATTTCCAAGTGATCATGCGAAGTTTTTCTCAACTGACAGGGTAAATCTACAAAAAATTACTGTAACATTAATTTAATTTGTACGTTTCGCCTTCGGTTCATCAGTGCGTCAGCAGTTTATGTTGAACTGCTAACGCCACCTAACCGCTTCGGTGCAATAGGTGTCAATGTAAAATACAAAGATTTTTCTCTACGCCAAATTTTCGCGGAGAAGGCTTAACCTACTTCCACAAATTTAGGCTAGTTCAGGCGCTACTCTGGAATGTGAATCAAGTTTTTGGATCAATTACAGATTTCAGGTTCCGTAGATATAATGGTGTATGAAATCAGGAATCAGAACTAATTGGCTCAAGTGGAACGTTCCCCTAGTTATTTGAAGATTTGTAAATTGCTGTAGCTTCTTATCAATTTCCTTACAAGAAGGGAAGGAAAAAGGAATATGGAAGGAAATTGCGAAGTGGGTAAGATAAAAAGAAAGCACAAAACATAAAGAAACAAATCGTTCTGCATCCCCGAAAGGATGCTGAATCCAGGAAGAAGGATGAACCCTCCTGACTATAGCTCCTTACCACATTGGGTGATGAACGATAGAATATCTTATAATTTTAGCTCCGCATAAATAGACTCAATCATGTATGGAAAACCCAAAACCCGGATACGTAGTTACGTCAAATCGGGACAGTTACATATCAAATGATATGAAGTACCGCAATCGCATTCACACAAATGACACGAACTCAGCACGCTGAATAGTAGCTATGTGATAATTGAGTTTGCAACTTTGACATTTTCAGATTAAAATCTGGTAAAAATGTTTTTGTCTGAGCGCAAGTTTGCAAGCTGCGCCAGTAGCTGGCATGTTTGGATGCAGCCCAAGAACGAATCTTGTGCTTTATCCAACTAGTTGAAAGTGAAAATGCTTTCTCAGGACCAACGAAATCATTCGTTGCACCAGCTCTAGCCAACTCATCAGCCCGTTAATTTCCAGTAATACCAGAATGGCTGGGTACCCATAAGAAGTAAACAGCATTTGAAATACTGAGGTCTTCAATTTGAGTTCGACATGCGATCACTAGATTCGACCGTGAATCATTCGAACTGAGTGCTTTTAAAGCTGCCTGTCTGTCAGAACAAAAATAAATTCGTTTAACACAGATTCTATACTTGGAACACAGTATAGTATCTACCAAGTAAATGAGACTACTCTAGCTTTATTACACGACAGTAGACACCAGCACCAGCACAATCATTCAATCCGTATAACATGCTTCATCAAGTTGTCGTTCCAAATTACCAGACAGAGTGTAAGTGACATAATTGACAAAACGCTTTTTATTTACTCCTCTCAATTTTCTAAAAGTTGGCTGAACTTATTTAAAACTTTCCTATCGAAAGCTACTATTGGATTATTGATCAAATTTGACGATCAAATTGTTGATACTTCCGGTTCCGGAGTTATAATCGCACAAGTGACTTTTTTTTTCAGAAAGTGACCAATGATCAAGTTCAAACTGATACTTTTAGTTTCGAGATATTATCCTAACGATAAAAGTGTGTTTAAATTGGACTGTTTAAATGAGAAGAGAAAGGCATTGGTTAAGAAGAGATTTCTTATTATTCAACTTATATCAAAATAATTATTCCCTTTCCATACTAGCGCGAGCTAAATTTTTAAAAGATCGTCGATGAGAATTGGGTTAAGGCAATAATCCGAAGCCTAATCGGGCGAAAGAGCAGGATTGGGAAATAATTAAAGACCTAAATCGAACGCTATGACAAACGTGCTTAAACCAGCAGTGCGATAATACCTTTTTTTATCAATCCGCATGTGGTTTTTGCATGAATATTTCTCGGTGTTTTAGATCTCATGACATTCTTTGAATGACCGTCGTTTTAAGCGGCAATTTGAGACTTTTTAATTCTATCCTATGTAATTCTATTCGTTCGAATCTGCTTACTACCAAGAACGAAGACAATGAAGCAGCTATACTACTTGGCACTTGAAACTGAGCAAGCAAAACTTCAAATGACTAGGTACGATTATTCAACTGACGATGAATTCTGGGAGCTTCACTTGAAAATGGCAGCAAGAGTCAAGTGAATTAGTAGGGATACGCTGACGGTCAGCGGACATAAATTTCATTTTCATCTTATATTATTCGATTGAAAATGAAATTTTACCGCACTGCTCAGGATAGTCGATAAATATTACACCACTCTAATCCCAAAATACCGAGGACATAGCCTTTCCAGCCGATTGTTGTGCTTTCGGGTGTTTTGGACGAGGTTCACCAGTTGCTGTCCACTCAGATGATGATCGTTTTGATTCCAAAGTGAAGTGATGAATCCATGATTGATCCATTGTCACATAAGGAAGCAAAATTTCCGGTTTGCTACATTTAAACATGACCAAACACTGCTCAGAATCATCCACACGTTCTCGTTTTTGGTCAACAGTGAGCAAACGCGGCACTCACTTTGAACAGAGCTCTTTCATAGTCAAATACTCATGCAATATAAAGCCAACACGTTCATTTGATATCTTTACGATGTCAACTAGCTCACTACTTTAACTACTTCACTTTTCGATCATTCAAAACGATTTTGGTGACTTCGTTTATGTTTTCTTTTGGTTTTACCGCCTCATTCGGACGTCCATTGCGTTCTGCATCATCGGTGTCTCTACGACCGTTAATCCATTGTTCTGAAAATAACAAAAGTTGCATCACTCTTAACGCCATCTATGTATTAGGCCCGGGGATTTTCAACTCATGTGTTGCTCAGTTGGGGATTTTCAGCTCAGTTCATGCATTTTGATAGGAAAAATGAACGCATTAAAATACTGTAAACAGAAAAATTTGCCTTGATTACAAAAATATGGGAAAAACCAAGAATGGCTTTTATCGTATCAAAGAACACTCACTGGCAACTCTTCGACGATTGAAATCAGTGCCATCAAAGAGAGACAAATATCATCGCAACAACAAAAACCAGGCATGGCTCATTTAACATAGCATCGACACCAGTGCGAGAGCGAATTTGAAGCAACAATCGCGATCCGATTCTACACCGGCAGTTGATAATTGCGATAGAATCATTTTACTATTGCCGCTTATTCTAACCATGTGCATATAACCTTTGTATAAGTTGTGTCTATGAAAATGTCTGTGAATGCTCCACACAAGGGTTTTGAAATATTGCAACCTAGTATGAGAATCATCAAGTTGAATCATCGATTCAATTTTCTGCGATAATTGTCAACTTGCGATTCTCTCTTGGGAAATTCCACACAGCAACGATCATTGTCAGACTGTAATTTTTTTTAAGGGCGTGAAATACTCAGAGTATGAAGTGGAGCGAAGAAATGTAGCAAAATTCTCTCACGGTTCATGCATTGAGAGACTCGAGTTCCTGAAGCATCTTCTATCGGATTGAAAATGTTGTATACAATATAGATAGCCATATAGCAGCTTCTGTCAATTTTTCGGCAATCACCAACACTGGGAAAAACTTACAGAGAATAGTCAGGCTTGTTACAAACCTGATGTAAACATAACGATCGATGGGCAATTATTTCCTAATAAAACTAAATACCGATTTACACAGTACATGGCATCCGTTGTTAGAAGCAAATATCTTGTAAACGGTTTTCCGTACTTGGGCAAGGATGAAACCCGAGGATCAGACATTCCCTTAAGCGAATTTTTAGTAACTGACGAAATATTACAACAGATAATTTTATTTACTAGCTATTTACTTGCAAATAAGTTACTTACCAAGAAAACAACGTTAGTTGGCACTATACGTGCAAAGCGAAAAGAATTACCTAAAAGGCGGGTGGGTAATGTCACAGACATAACTGGAGGACGTGAATACGAATAAAACTGACATTTTTCTTTCTCACTTCTGGATACAGATAATCATTCGTATTAGATTGTGTAAATTTTTCAACTTTCATTGCTTCGCTTCCAGAATTTTAACGAAACATCTATAGTACAGTACAAATAATTGACAGCAAACATATTCTACCATACAATTAAAAAACACGGAACAAATACAGTTTTGTAGTTTTAGATACTAATAAAAATAAACTTCTCAAAATCCTTTGGAAATATTGTAGTGGCTCTAAAAAACCGCTTTGCGTGATTTGTTAAATGGTTATAACTGTTAAAATTAAATAACTAATATATAAATCTGGGGCACGCTTCGAATTTAGCTGCAAATTTTCGGAATCTAGATCAAGAATTCAGGTCTTAAATTTAGTTCTAGAAGTGAGGAACTGAAGTTATTTTTTGAATTTTCCAAATTGCGTTATAGAACTAAATTCTGAACTTGAATTCCAAGTCTTGTTATAGGAACTGAATTCAGTTCCAGCATCTAGTTCCAGAAATCATGCTCACAATTTTGTTCCAACATGTAGGTTCTGAATTCTGGAAATGAATGCTGAAACTGAATTGATGAATTAGATTCTGAAACTAAATTCAGGAATTAAACTCTGGTTTTCAATTCAGTTTTTAAATCAAGGTTTGGTGTTCAGGCCTAATATTTAGTTTCAGAATCCAGATCTAAAATTCATATCCTGAATTTTGTTCATGAATTCTGAAAAATCCTAAATAATATCTCTGGATTCGAGTTCCTGAATAAGGAACTAAATTTGAAACCATTTTCAAAATCCAGGAATAGAATCCAGTTCTAGAGTCATAGTTTTAAATTCTGAACCTGTAATCTGGAACTATATTTTTAAATAGAAGTATAAAACTAAATTCGGAACCTAAAATTAACTTCAAAATTCAGGTGGACCAGAATCTAGTTTCTGAGATTAGTTCTTGAATTTAACTAAAAATTCAGTTCTCTGCTACTGCTGGTTTACTGCTAGCCACGACCTCCGAATGCGAAGAAGAGCTACATTGATTCCACCTGAGCATTTGAGATTTTTACTACCTCATTATTACTGATGTTGGTGGAAGAACCTCAGTACGATATCCAGGTTCCGTCTAACGTACTAGAAAAAATGAACAATTCTCGGTCAAGATTTACCTATTACACTCGACCAGTATAACATCGGAACTGATATGTGCCTGACTACCTCAAAACCGTCGTCCTGGTGCGAAAAAGGCAAGCAAACGTGATGAGTTTTCCTCGTTGTTTCCAAAAGTGTGAGAAAACATAGATTTTGAGTTATTTATGGTTATTTTACACTGTTGAAAAATTAATCACAAATTCCTGATTATATTACTGATAGCATGGAGGAAAAATTATGTTGTTGCGTTAAGTATAACAAGAGATATTCACGATCAAAAACTTATCACTCTCCCAGAGGGTAAATTTTGAAAAGGCGCCCCATAGTAAAGTAAGTCGTATTCACGACAAAATTGTGAAAGCAAAGGGAAATAAAATGACACAGTTTTCTACAAAACTGTATTGAACTGGGAATTGAACTCTAACCATTTATAAAAGCAAGCCCAATAAAAAAGTTTTACTACTGCCGAAAGTATACCGTTGAAGCAAGTTCATGCAGATGTCCTCTACAAGTTTTCTACAACGTTTTAGACTTAGCAGCTGTCAATGCTTAAATTCTGTACAAAGAGACGACTCATTTCAATAAAAAGATTTTATTGTCCGATTGGTAGAAGAACGAAGAAATAAATATAGCGAGTAGGTCGAGAACACGCTCATTCCAATGACAGAAACTCATGCTACTGATCAACAAAAGAACTGTCAAGTTCAATACTCATGCAACAGGAACGGATGTACAAACCATTGTACATTGTACTAAATGAAATAGAAAGGTTTGCGGAAAAGTATTGGGACTCACCCAAAAGGTTGGAAATTCGATACAGCATGAGTTGAAGACGATAGAACTAGAGTGATGAATTTTTACCAGCAGAACAATGGCCTTTATTACAGTTTTCACTTTCACTTTACTTACACATCACTTAACTTGTTTTTTCCTAATACCAGTATCATGCACGGTAGTTATCACTGTAGTGAAAAAAAAAACTCATTTTTCAAACAACATGCTAGTGACGTGATGTTCATAATAACATCAAGTTCATCCAACTGAATACTTTTACCTACATTTAATTCACTTGACTTCTCCCCTTGAAGTGATAATAAGAATTAATGGCCCTTATTACCGGTATCACTACACGGTCAAAACCAAGTGAAGTAACTGTGACCCTTATTATGGGTATCGCTTCACGGTGGAAATCAAGTGAAGTGAATGTAGGTCCTTATTACGGAAGTCGCTACTGAGACAGAAGTAATTACTTGAATGAACTTGATGTCATTATGAACATCACGCCATCAACATTTTGTTGTAAAAATTACTTTTTTCCACCACAGTGATCACTTCACTATGCGGTAATAGGTAAAATCAAGTGAAGTGTCATGTAAGTGAAGTGTCATGTAAGTGAAGTGAATGTGAAAGTGGAGTGAGAACGGTAATAAGGGCCAATAAGTCGATTTGCATCGTTCCGCCAATGACAATGGGCTGGAGTTTATTTTACCAGTAATTGGTTTTTCACAATAAAATCTCGAATTAATGATAGTTTATTTGAATCTTCTAATGTTCTGGAATTATTTTGAAGTAAAACCCCGAAGCACATCGTAAATTTTAGAACCTAGAATATAACACTTGGATCAATAAGTCCCGAGACTAACAATGGAAACAACATTTTTTTTTGCAAAATTTTTTTTTATTCATCAACATAATCACCTTTTCGGGTGATACAATGGTTCCAACGTTTTTCCAATTTTTCAATACCAAATTATCTTTCGCTTCAAAATAAGCTTCAGTTTCAGCGATGACCTCTTCATTTGAGCCAAATCTTTTTCCCTGGAGCATTTTTTTAAGATCAGAAAAGAGCCAGTAGTCACTGAGGGCTAAATCTGGCGAGTATGGGGGGTGGGGAAACAGATCAAAGCCCAATTCGTTCAATTTCGCCATTGTTTTCGTCGACTTGTGGCAGGGTGTTTTTGTTCCATCGAAAGCAATCGCGGCACCCACTTGGAAAAAACCTTTTTCATGCTCAATTTTTCATGAAGGATAGTAAATACACTTCCATATGAGATCTGTATCACCTCAGCAATCTCACAGAGCTTCATTTTACGATCTTTCATTATAATTTTTGTCACTTCACTCACATTTTCCGGTGTAACGGCTTCCACAGGTCTACCCGAGCGTTCCGCGTCATTTGTGTCGGTACGACCACGTTTAAACTCGGCGAACCACCGACAAATCGTTGCTTTTGATGGACAAGAGTCCGGATAACATTTTTCAATCCATTGTTTCGCTTGCACGGTGTTTTTACCCATTAAAAAACAATGTTTTATCAAAACACGAAACTCGGTTTTTTCCATTTTTTAAACAAACTACAAAACGACTTTACTCCAACCTCGATAACTCAGCTGTTTCTGGTCGGATCGACTTAAAATTTTGACCCGTTTCAAGCAAAGGTTAGTACTCTAGAAAGACGTGGTTACTGGTTTACTACGAGCGCCATCTCTGCTTTAGTCTCGGGACTTATTGATCCATGTGTTAATCGCCCTTATTCTGAATACCGACGTATTGGTTTTTCGATCGAATGTGGATCGGTCGAATCCTAGCTACCTTTGATTTTGCTAGCATTATTAGGAATACGAATGAAATACGATCGAAAAAAAAATACGTCGTTATTCAGAATAAGGTTGAATGTCTTTTCCTCACTCTGACATATCCACCAACGCAAAGTTGGATGTCCATAAACTATTTCATCACCGAGAGCTTTCAATCATTTCTGATTACACTTCTCCGTCTGATTTAAAATAATGCAATAAAAAAACTTTATTATGGCTAAGGATCAAATAGTTTTCCTCTTCTCCATCATCTTACAGAAACAGCTACTGTGATCATCTTCGCTGGAAAGCATTCCGTTTGCTCGGGCAGTCATCCACACTCCGGTGCCGGTACTCGGATCCCATTGTTATGCCTCTCGGTATAGTGTCTTTATACAGTAGCACCTCTCATCAAACATTGCAAACGAGGAATTGGGGTGAAAATGGCGAGACGCCCAGAGGTAGCCATACCACTCCATATTCCATTTCCGGGAGCCCTGAAGAATTGAGAACAAAACCGCAATCTACTGTAGATATATGTCCACTGCAGCTCGGTAGCAATTGTGATAATATTTATTCCTTACGGTGCTTCACTTCGGCAGTTTTCCCATCTTTTTGAGAGGAGGCCCGATTAGGGATGTACTGCGGTCGGCTTCCGTGGCCAACATGGGAATACAATGCGAAGAATAGGATGCTCCATATACTGGTGTGGCACTGCTGCCCGGTTCTAGGTATGCCATCGTGGAATGCCGAGGATCCCGTGGACCGGTGGGGCCATGCTGAATGATGATGATGATGTTGATGATATTTCGCCATTGCTTTTGGCGCAGTTTTTAAAGCAATGATTATTTTTCCGCTTTATCCATTGTCTTTACTAGCCGCTGTATTACATCACTGGGATCGCCATTGTCCTGGAGATAAATCTTTGTTCGGTCGCATTCGGGTCGAACTTGGAGATGTTCCGGAAAATGGTCAGCTGAAATGCTGGAGATATAGGCTGTGTTTTTGGCAGCAACTTGAACAACCACAAGCCACAATAGCGACGGCTGTGTTTGATGTCATTTAAAGAAAGTTTTATTTGCTATGTTTATTTAAAATTACGGTTACTAAAAAGAACACATTTGCAGCGTTTGGATAGCCTGGCCGAATGGTCTGTTCTGTCAACCACCGAAAACTTGTCTGAAACGACAGCTAAAATACGAAACGACTCTTCGGACAGGCAAAACGATCATTCGAGATGGTGCGGTTTTTCCATGCCTGCTACCATCGTCAATAGCCATCAGCAAAACGTCAAAGGACACCTGCGTTTGGAGTTTGCTCATACGATTTAGTCGATTTGCCTACCGGCAGGAAAATCGGTTCCGTTCAGATAAAGTAATGTGGCTTTCCATTCATCATACGACACCAGCTTTCTGAATTAGCTGGGCTCCATTTGCGATAGTGCCCGTTTTGTCTGTTCTGCAGCAAAGACGCGGAAAATTCAAAGCTTGTTCGTCGTGAAGAGCTGCAGCAAATTTCGGACAGTAGGCGAACCTGGGCTTGTATGTGTGTGTGTGTGTGTGTGTGTGTGTGTGTGTGTGTGTGTGTGTGTGTGTGTGTGTGTGTGTGTGTGTGTGTGTGTGTGTGTGTGTGTGTGTGTGTGTGTGTGTGTGTGTGTGTGTGTGTGTGTGTGTGTGTGTGTGTGTGTGTGTGTGTGTGTGTGTGTGTGTGAGTGTCTGTGTACTCATAAGCTCTTTAGCCGAGCCTTCGGTGAGGCTTTTCCTGACCATGGCTGTGGCGACAATCATGCCAGAACCAGCGACAAATCACAGAAGCCTCTTGGCCACATCAGTCGTACTGCCGAAAACCGCCAACCCGCAGCAGTCGGATTGCTGGCAATACGGGAACTTCAAAGTGAAGCTTGGAACTCGAGAGTTAATCTGAGCTCCGGTTCAGTTTATGCGACATTCAATCACCGCTGCTCAGTTGGATCCGCGTAACGAGTTGGAAATTTCGGGTTCGGCTCAAAGTGTTCGCAAATCAACTGAATGAAGATTGTATTACCGGTCGACGGTGGCCTATTGAAGAAGGACACATCACCGGATGTCGGATTCGCTAGACCAAAAAATGGCACACACATTTCAATTGATTCATGTTTTATCTGATTCTTCGACTAAGGATCGTATCGTTAATTAGTAGTCAACTTGAAATCACTCCATTCAAATATGTGACAATTATTTTGTTAATATTTCGAAAACCTTTGATTTTTTTAAAGATTGAGTCAATTTTCACACCTTCCTTCTCATTCTCATGAGGTTTTGAACAACTCTTTTCATCGTTTGACGTGAATAAGTCTTACTATGGGGCGCCTTTTCAAAACTCACTGTAGACAAGAATGGGCTAATCGACAAAACTTTTTTCTCCATACTATCGGAAATATTTTTTGAAAAATATGAAAAAATTCTCTTTAGTATGAGACTACCACAAGTATCTCAAGTTATAAGATTTCTCATGCTTAGTATGAACGAGCATTAAGGTGAAATTCAGTGCCAAAATGGGGCACGAAAATTTCAACCAAATCATCGCACAAAGCGTATCGTGCAAAACCGACACATGAAAATACGGAATACTTTCAGTGATTTAGTGCCGTGGGTTTACGATACGTTTTTTTACTTTAATTTTTTCCGTGTTATTTAATTGTACCAAAGAATATGGCTCTTATTACGGGTATCACTACACGGTGAAAACCAAGTGAAGTGATTGGGACCCTTATTATCGGCATCACTTCACGGTGAAAATCGAGTGAAGTGAATTTAGGTCCTTAGCACGGAAATCGCTTCAAAGACAAAAGTAATTATTTGAATGAACTTGATGTCATTATGAACATCATGCCAACAACATTTCGTTGAAAAAATGAGTTTTTCCACTACAGTGATCACTTCACAATGCGTCATACTGGTAATAGGCAAAATCAAGTGAAGTGACATGTAAGTGAAGTGAATGTGAAAATGGAAGTAATAACGGTAATAAGGGCCTATGTTTGTAGTCAATAAGTCGTGCTTTGGTATACAATTCTGGAAGTGAAGCAGTAAATGTTACAGAATTCACATAATCAACTAATGCGAACGATTGTCTATATTTGGAAGGGTAATTTTTATTCGTATTCACGTTCTCCAGTTATGTCTGTGACATTACCCACCCGCCTTTTTGAATTTGTTGATTTCACCTTCTAAATATTCATTTATTTAAACCCGGCTTTAACTTAGCTGCAATCGTTCGCCGGGACCTTCTAATTTTCCTTCTTCCGCAATTTGTCCTCTAATGAAAGTTCAACACATTCCGATGAACGTTATATTTGGGTGATTAAACGGACCCAATTCTTTTGTCACAAATTGAAAATTGTGTTGTTGATACCAGCTCAAGGTGGTAAGCGCATAGTGGCAGGATGCAAAATCAGATCAAAACATGTCAGGACTTTTTAGTATCTGCCTGACGGAGTTTCGGATATATTGCACTGCTTAGCGCGTTGGAGATGTTGGTACCAATTATTAACCTTTAGTATAATATTCTCATATTAATCATGCGCACTTAGAAAAAGTGGGTGGATAATGATAGAGTTATAACTGGTTGACGTAAATACGAATAAAACTAACACGTTTTTCCACACTTCTGAATATCCAAAATCGTTATCATAACTTAATATATTGTGAGAATTTATTTACTTCCAGAATTGTAACGGTGCGCCGTTACTCGAAGAATTCATGACATACTTATTTTATCACACGAAATAATAAGATAGGTCAATCGTTTACATCAAAATCGTTGTCCGAGCCCAAGAAAAACAAACAAGCGTCAAGAGTGTTTTCTCTATAATATTCGTTGATACAAAACATTTAAGAAAACTAGGGTAAGGGCTCCCTATTTCATCTCATTTGTAGGGACGTCGCCTTCAAACCCCGATTTAGCCACTAAAATCACTGTAACTTTTTCATATTACTGCTTCATTCGCCTTGCTCCACGTTGAAAATTGATTCACATTTCTTGAAAATTCAACTAATATTTATAAAACAGCTAAAAACACTAATGATGTTTTCACTACTCTGCTCCTAATTTCATCTCAATGAATTTTTATCCATCCTATCGTTGATCTTTTATTCGTCCTATAAATTAGCAATGGCGACAGCAATCAAAACAAAATATTCCACTATTACACTCTCACCCGCATTCGCATGGCTGCCAGATGGCTGACTAAACGCTGCCAGCTGGAAAAATATGGCTTGCAGACATTCTGGTGACCGACTGCCTTACCGCTGCCAGATATACAACTCAAACGATACAACCGTACCCACCAGGATTTTTCCACATTATTATTATTGGTAAATAATTTACTCGTTGAATTATCTAATTAATGGGGCAATGACTTACGGAGACCTAAAGAACTATCTTTTAACATCATTTTATTAGTGAAAACAGATAGAACAGTTATAGACTTTCTATGCAAAGTAATACATATTTTCTATGAAAATACCTGGCATCTCTGTGCACAGCCGATGAAACACACGCACACACACACTTCACAGCGTTATGTTGGCGTATAGCGGAATGAAACCAGTGCTACTAGATTTGCCACAATGGTTATTTCATTAGTATTTAACACGTTCTTTTTGGTAATATTCGAAGCAGAAACAGTATTATTGAAATATTAATATCAATAATATAATTAAACTAATGTCACGGATACCAAAAACATACTTTTTGATGATAATTTGAAGAAGATAAACAATTTTTGTTTTGTAACATTATGAGATAACTTGGCAACTTTGCGAAACCAAATGAGATGAAAACAAAGCGCAATCAAGTGAACGAAGTGAAAAACTTTCATCTCATATTTTTGAAGACTTTTATTGCTTGTCGGGTAAATTTTGAAGTGTTTAATCGTTAACTAAACAAGCGGCAAATGAACATAACTAATTATGAAGTCATCCAGCATTCAACGGTAGTGTAATTGTGCGAAATAGTGATCATGTTTTGAGACGAATCGATTAGTAGATATTCTGAAACATGACGAACTGTAAATCTTGAGACGAAAGTGTGTCCTAAATTGAAAAGTGAGTTTATTTTATATGAAAAAAAACGATCACCGAAGAATTTAAAACCATTTCTTTCAATAGGAAAGTGTGACAATAGCTTTTCAAATCATTTTAAAACATTTCACAGTTTGCTTCCGGTAGGTTGTAAAATATTATTCATGTTCAAAGTTATGAGGTGAAGGGATGAGATGGAAATAGGAGCTCAGATGAAATAGGGAGCCGTTGCCCTATAACTTGAAGTTATTTGTGGTTATTTTATACTATTGAAAATTTTATCATTAATTTCTGGTCATAGTTCCGAAAGCATAAAGATAAAATCATGTTGTTAAGATTGGTAAGTAACCAACCGACTAGCCAGGATAGAGCAGCAAACCAAACAGTTTGAAGAAGCGCTATCGCGCTTGGAAACCCTTTCTGAGTAACCGAAAACGCATAGCACCAACCTTGGATCGTTGAGGGTGTGAAAATACTGGAGTGCAAACAACTGTACTCAGTAGTTCATGAAGAGGAAAAAAAAGTTTATCGCCCATCAGACTCGTTTCGAGTGACATTTGCCGGGTCTGCGTTGCCGTCCCATGTCTATGTCGATAAAATTCGCCTCCCTGTTCGGCTTTTTGTTCCAAATGTAATGAATTGTACGAACTGCAAAAAATTCGGCCACACAGCTACTTACTGTAGTAATAAACCAAAATGTATTAAGTGTGAAGGGCCTCAGAAAGATAATGATTGCAACAAGGAAATTGAAAAATGTATTTATTGTGGGAATAGTCCTCATGATGATATTTCAGTATGCACTGCATTTAAAGTGCACAAAGACAAAATTAAGCTTTCTTTAAAAGCACGGTCTAAGCGCACATATGCAGAAATGTTTAAAACGGTCATTGATGTCCCCCCTTTGGAAACCGAAAACGGGTTTTCAAATCTAGAGGAACCAGAGGACTCTGACTCTGACGAAAATAGTGAAGGTAATTCGTTTATCACTACCCAAGGGTCAGTTAAGAGAAAGAAGTCTTCCTCCAAATTACCAAAAAAAGACACCTAAAATTTCATCTTCAAAAAAAGATCCCCGTGTTAAACAAAAAAAGTCAAAACCAAAGACTGTGCCTCCTGGTTTGTCAAATTCACAAACCAATCCAGGATCTAGTACAGAAAAAGATAATAATCCAGTGGGCTCCATTTCACAGCCACCAACAGGATTACTGAAGTTTTCGGAAATTGTTGAATGGATTTTCTCAGCATTCAATATATCTGAACCCTTAAAGACCCTCATAATGGCATTCCTTCCAATAGCTAGAACCTTTTTGAAGCAGTTATCAGCTCAATGGCCAATTGTCTCAGGTTTTGTATCTTTTGATGGATAATTTATCACCCGTCGCAAATGATACAATCACTGTCCTGCAGTGGAATTGTCGAAGCATCATGCCAAAACTTGATTCATTTAAAATATTATTGCATAGTCAAAAATGTGATGTATTTTAACATTATACGTCTCGATAGAGACTCTCCGTATGGTGGAGTGCTTTTGGGAATTAAGAAATGCTATTCCTTTTATAAATTAAACATCCCTTCAACTTCTAGTATAGAAGTTGTTGCTTGCCAAATAAACATTAAAGGCAAAGATATTTGCATAGCTTCGGTTTATATTCCTCCAAAAGCACAAGTTGGACAGCAACAGCTTAATGAAATTGTTGAAGCCCTTCCTGCACCACGATTGATTCTGGGGGATTTAAATTCGCACGGTATTATGTGGGGTTCCGTTTACAATGATAGCAGATCATCTTTAATACAAAACATTTGTGACAATTTTAGCATGACGGTATTAAATATGGGTAGCATGACACGGATCCCAAGACCTCCGGCACGCCCAAGTGCATTAGATCTATCTCTTTGCTCAACATCAATTCGACTAGATTGCACCTGGAAAATACTGCCTGATTTACACGGTAGCGATCATTTACCAATCATCATCTCAATTAGCAGTAGCAATTGCATTGCTACTTCCGCTAGTATTCCATATGATTTGACAAAAAATATCGACTGGATTAAATACCAAAGTAGTATCTCTAGTATTTTGAATTCAATGGAAGAGCTCCCTCCACTTGAAGAATATGACTTCCTCATTTGTTCGATTCTGGAGGCAGCAGAACAATCCCAAACTAAACGCTTTCCTGGGCCAACGACTAACAGAAGGCCTCCCAACCCCTGGTGGGACAAAGAGTGCTCAGAGGCTAAACTCGCAAAACAAAATGCTTGCAAGACGTTTCTAAAACGGGGAGGAGGAACTCCTCAGAATTTTGAAAAACTTATGGTTTTAGAAACCAAGTACAAGAGCATACTTCGAGCCAAAAAATGTAGCTATTGGAGACATTTTGTCGAAGGTTTGTCAAGAGATACCTCAATGAGCACTCTTTGGAACACGGCCAGACGAATGAGGAATCGTAACGTGGGCAATGAGAGTGATGAATACTCGAACCGATGGATATTTGACTTTGCTAGGAAAGTTTGCCCAGATTCTGTTCCTACGCAGAGCATTATACGGGAATCTCCTCCAAATAATGGTTTTATTAATAACCCATTTTCAATGATGGAATTTTCTATAGCACTCTTGTCTTGTAACAATAACGCTCCAGGGTTGGACAGAATTAAATTCAACTTGGTGAAGAATCTGCCCAACCTCGCAAAAAGACGTTTGTTGGAATTGTTCAACAAGTTTCTTGAGCAAAATATTGTTCCACCTGACTGGAGACAAGTGAAAGTTATCGCCATTCAAAAACCGGGGAAACCAGCTTCCAATCACAACTCATATAGACCCATTGCGATGTTGTCCTGCATCAGAAAATTGTTCGAAAAAATTATTCTACGACGTCTCGACACTTGGGTCGAGACGAACGGTTTGTTGTCAGATACTCAGTTTGGCTTCCGTAGAAATAAAGGGACGAATGATTGCCTTGCATTACTTTCGTCTGACATCCAAATTGCCTTCGCTCAAAAGCAACAAATGGCATCTGTTTTTTTAGACATTAAAGGAGTATTTGATTCAGTTTCCATTGATGTTCTTTCAGACAAGCTTCACCAAAATGGACTCCCAGCGGTTATAAATAATTATTTGCACAACCTTTTGTCAGAGAAACACATGCATTTTTCACATGGCGATTTGGCAACACTCAGAAATAGTTACATGGGTCTCCCGCAAGGCTCATGCCTCAGTCCGCTCCTCTATAATTTTTACGTAAATGACATTGACAGCTGTCTAGTAACCCCATGTACACTAAGACAATTGGCAGATGATGGCGTGGTTTCAGTTACTGGACCCAAAGCTATTGATCTGCATAAACCATTGCAAGATACCTTAGATAACTTGTCCGATTGGGCTGTTCATCTTGGTATCGAATTCTCTGCGGAGAAAACAGAGTTAGTCGTCTTTTCAAGAAAGCATGATCCCGCGCAGCTTCAGCTCCATATGATGGGAAGAATGATCCAACAGGTTTTAACTTTCAAATACCTTGGGGTGTGGTTTGATTCCAAATGCACGTGGGGAGGACACATTAGGTTTCTGATAACAAAATGCCAACAAAGAGTAAATTTTCTTCGAACAATAACAGGATCTTGGTGGGGTGCTCATCCGGAAGATCTAATAAAATTGTATCAGACAACGATACTTTCAGTGATGGAATATGGATGCGTTTGCTTTCGTTCCGCTGCAAACTCTCATATTATCAAACTGGAGCGAATTCAGTATCGTTGTTTGCGAATTGCTTTAGGGTGCATGCATTCAACACATACAATGAGTCTTGAAGTTCTGGCGGGAGTTTTTCCATTAAAAGATCGATTTTGGGAGCTTTCATCACGCCTGCTAATAAGATGTGAGGTGCTGAATCCCATGGTAATTAATAATTTCGAACGACTAGTCGAGCTTCGATCTCAAACAAAATTCATGACAGTATATTTTAACCATATGTCACAGGAAATCAACCCTTCAAGATATATTCCTATCCGTGTCAGCCTCCTAAATGTCCCTGACTCAACTTTATTTTTCGATACATCCATGCAGCGCGAAGTGCGTGGAATCCCGGATCATCTACGTTCGACGGAAATCCCAAAAATATTTTCAAGTAAGAAAACAGATAGAACAGTTATAGACTTTCTATGCAAAGTAATACATATTTTCTATGAAAATACCTGGCATCTCTGTGCACAGCCGATGAAACACACGCACACACACACTTCACAGCGTTATGTTGGCGTATAGCGGAATGAAACCAGTGCTACTAGATTTGCCACAATGGTTATTTCATTAGTATTTAACACGTTCTTTTTGGTAATATTCGAAGCAGAAACAGTATTATTGAAATATTAATATCAATAATATAATTAAACTAATGTCACGGATACCAAAAACATACTTTTTGATGATAATTTGAAGAAGATAAACAATTTTTGTTTTGTAACATTATGAGATAACTTGGCAACTTTGCGAAACCAAATGAGATGAAAACAAAGCGCAATCAAGTGAACGAAGTGAAAAACTTTCATCTCATATTTTTGAAGACTTTTATTGCTTGTCGGGTAAATTTTGAAGTGTTTAATCGTTAACTAAACAAGCGGCAAATGAACATAACTAATTATGAAGTCATCCAGCATTCAACGGTAGTGTAATTGTGCGAAATAGTGATCATGTTTTGAGACGAATCGATTAGTAGATATTCTGAAACATGACGAACTGTAAATCTTGAGACGAAAGTGTGTCCTAAATTGAAAAGTGAGTTTATTTTATATGAAAAAAAACGATCACCGAAGAATTTAAAACCATTTCTTTCAATAGGAAAGTGTGACAATAGCTTTTCAAATCATTTTAAAACATTTCACAGTTTGCTTCCGGTAGGTTGTAAAATATTATTCATGTTCAAAGTTATGAGGTGAAGGGATGAGATGGAAATAGGAGCTCAGATGAAATAGGGAGCCGTTGCCCTATAACTTGAAGTTATTTGTGGTTATTTTATACTATTGAAAATTTTATCATTAATTTCTGGTCATAGTTCCGAAAGCATAAAGATAAAATCATGTTGTTAAGATTGGTAAGTAACCAACCGACTAGCCAGGATAGAGCAGCAAACCAAACAGTTTGAAGAAGCGCTATCGCGCTTGGAAACCCTTTCTGAGTAACCGAAAACGCATAGCACCAACCTTGGATCGTTGAGGGTGTGAAAATACTGGAGTGCAAACAACTGTACTCAGTAGTTCATGAAGAGGAAAAAAAAGTTTATCGCCCATCAGACTCGTTTCGAGTGACATTTGCCGGGTCTGCGTTGCCGTCCCATGTCTATGTCGATAAAATTCGCCTCCCTGTTCGGCTTTTTGTTCCAAATGTAATGAATTGTACGAACTGCAAAAAATTCGGCCACACAGCTACTTACTGTAGTAATAAACCAAAATGTATTAAGTGTGAAGGGCCTCAGAAAGATAATGATTGCAACAAGGAAATTGAAAAATGTATTTATTGTGGGAATAGTCCTCATGATGATATTTCAGTATGCACTGCATTTAAAGTGCACAAAGACAAAATTAAGCTTTCTTTAAAAGCACGGTCTAAGCGCACATATGCAGAAATGTTTAAAACGGTCATTGATGTCCCCCCTTTGGAAACCGAAAACGGGTTTTCAAATCTAGAGGAACCAGAGGACTCTGACTCTGACGAAAATAGTGAAGGTAATTCGTTTATCACTACCCAAGGGTCAGTTAAGAGAAAGAAGTCTTCCTCCAAATTACCAAAAAAAGACACCTAAAATTTCATCTTCAAAAAAAGATCCCCGTGTTAAACAAAAAAAGTCAAAACCAAAGACTGTGCCTCCTGGTTTGTCAAATTCACAAACCAATCCAGGATCTAGTACAGAAAAAGATAATAATCCAGTGGGCTCCATTTCACAGCCACCAACAGGATTACTGAAGTTTTCGGAAATTGTTGAATGGATTTTCTCAGCATTCAATATATCTGAACCCTTAAAGACCCTCATAATGGCATTCCTTCCAATAGCTAGAACCTTTTTGAAGCAGTTATCAGCTCAATGGCCAATTGTCTCAGGTTTTGTATCTTTTGATGGATAATTTATCACCCGTCGCAAATGATACAATCACTGTCCTGCAGTGGAATTGTCGAAGCATCATGCCAAAACTTGATTCATTTAAAATATTATTGCATAGTCAAAAATGTGATGTATTTGCTTTATGCGAAACATGGCTTACTTCAAACATAGCTTTAAATTTTAATGATTTTAACATTATACGTCTCGATAGAGACTCTCCGTATGGTGGAGTGCTTTTGGGAATTAAGAAATGCTATTCCTTTTATAAATTAAACATCCCTTCAACTTCTAGTATAGAAGTTGTTGCTTGCCAAATAAACATTAAAGGCAAAGATATTTGCATAGCTTCGGTTTATATTCCTCCAAAAGCACAAGTTGGACAGCAACAGCTTAATGAAATTGTTGAAGCCCTTCCTGCACCACGATTGATTCTGGGGGATTTAAATTCGCACGGTATTATGTGGGGTTCCGTTTACAATGATAGCAGATCATCTTTAATACAAAACATTTGTGACAATTTTAGCATGACGGTATTAAATATGGGTAGCATGACACGGATCCCAAGACCTCCGGCACGCCCAAGTGCATTAGATCTATCTCTTTGCTCAACATCAATTCGACTAGATTGCACCTGGAAAATACTGCCTGATTTACACGGTAGCGATCATTTACCAATCATCATCTCAATTAGCAGTAGCAATTGCATTGCTACTTCCGCTAGTATTCCATATGATTTGACAAAAAATATCGACTGGATTAAATACCAAAGTAGTATCTCTAGTATTTTGAATTCAATGGAAGAGCTCCCTCCACTTGAAGAATATGACTTCCTCATTTGTTCGATTCTGGAGGCAGCAGAACAATCCCAAACTAAACGCTTTCCTGGGCCAACGACTAACAGAAGGCCTCCCAACCCCTGGTGGGACAAAGAGTGCTCAGAGGCTAAACTCGCAAAACAAAATGCTTGCAAGACGTTTCTAAAACGGGGAGGAGGAACTCCTCAGAATTTTGAAAAACTTATGGTTTTAGAAACCAAGTACAAGAGCATACTTCGAGCCAAAAAATGTAGCTATTGGAGACATTTTGTCGAAGGTTTGTCAAGAGATACCTCAATGAGCACTCTTTGGAACACGGCCAGACGAATGAGGAATCGTAACGTGGGCAATGAGAGTGATGAATACTCGAACCGATGGATATTTGACTTTGCTAGGAAAGTTTGCCCAGATTCTGTTCCTACGCAGAGCATTATACGGGAATCTCCTCCAAATAATGGTTTTATTAATAACCCATTTTCAATGATGGAATTTTCTATAGCACTCTTGTCTTGTAACAATAACGCTCCAGGGTTGGACAGAATTAAATTCAACTTGGTGAAGAATCTGCCCAACCTCGCAAAAAGACGTTTGTTGGAATTGTTCAACAAGTTTCTTGAGCAAAATATTGTTCCACCTGACTGGAGACAAGTGAAAGTTATCGCCATTCAAAAACCGGGGAAACCAGCTTCCAATCACAACTCATATAGACCCATTGCGATGTTGTCCTGCATCAGAAAATTGTTCGAAAAAATTATTCTACGACGTCTCGACACTTGGGTCGAGACGAACGGTTTGTTGTCAGATACTCAGTTTGGCTTCCGTAGAAATAAAGGGACGAATGATTGCCTTGCATTACTTTCGTCTGACATCCAAATTGCCTTCGCTCAAAAGCAACAAATGGCATCTGTTTTTTTAGACATTAAAGGAGTATTTGATTCAGTTTCCATTGATGTTCTTTCAGACAAGCTTCACCAAAATGGACTCCCAGCGGTTATAAATAATTATTTGCACAACCTTTTGTCAGAGAAACACATGCATTTTTCACATGGCGATTTGGCAACACTCAGAAATAGTTACATGGGTCTCCCGCAAGGCTCATGCCTCAGTCCGCTCCTCTATAATTTTTACGTAAATGACATTGACAGCTGTCTAGTAACCCCATGTACACTAAGACAATTGGCAGATGATGGCGTGGTTTCAGTTACTGGACCCAAAGCTATTGATCTGCATAAACCATTGCAAGATACCTTAGATAACTTGTCCGATTGGGCTGTTCATCTTGGTATCGAATTCTCTGCGGAGAAAACAGAGTTAGTCGTCTTTTCAAGAAAGCATGATCCCGCGCAGCTTCAGCTCCATATGATGGGAAGAATGATCCAACAGGTTTTAACTTTCAAATACCTTGGGGTGTGGTTTGATTCCAAATGCACGTGGGGAGGACACATTAGGTTTCTGATAACAAAATGCCAACAAAGAGTAAATTTTCTTCGAACAATAACAGGATCTTGGTGGGGTGCTCATCCGGAAGATCTAATAAAATTGTATCAGACAACGATACTTTCAGTGATGGAATATGGATGCGTTTGCTTTCGTTCCGCTGCAAACTCTCATATTATCAAACTGGAGCGAATTCAGTATCGTTGTTTGCGAATTGCTTTAGGGTGCATGCATTCAACACATACAATGAGTCTTGAAGTTCTGGCGGGAGTTTTTCCATTAAAAGATCGATTTTGGGAGCTTTCATCACGCCTGCTAATAAGATGTGAGGTGCTGAATCCCATGGTAATTAATAATTTCGAACGACTAGTCGAGCTTCGATCTCAAACAAAATTCATGACAGTATATTTTAACCATATGTCACAGGAAATCAACCCTTCAAGATATATTCCTATCCGTGTCAGCCTCCTAAATGTCCCTGACTCAACTTTATTTTTCGATACATCCATGCAGCGCGAAGTGCGTGGAATCCCGGATCATCTACGTTCGACGGAAATCCCAAAAATATTTTCAAGTAAGTTCAGGCATATTGACTCTGAGAAAATGTTTTACACGGACGGATCGCGAATTGAAGAAGCGACAGGGTTTGGTATGTTCAACAATAATGTTTCGGCCTCATTTAGGCTTCAAGAACCTGCATCTGTTTATATAGCAGAGCTAGCAGCAGTTCATTATAGTTTGAGTGTAATCGTCACATTAATTCCAAACCATTATTTCCTCTTCACAGATAGTCTGAGTGCAATTGAAGCCATTCGCTCAAACATGTCTGGCAAGACTGAACCGTTTTTCCTGGGCAAAATAAAACAGTGCCTGAACGACATATTGAACAATAATTATCTAATCACTATAGTCTGGGTCCCGGCTCATTGCTCCATTCCTGGCAATGAAAGAGCCGATATTTTAGCCAAACGTGGTGCTATTGAGGGTGAAATTTATGAGAGACCAATTGCTTTCAACGAATTCTATAGCTCGTCTCGCCAAAGAACACTTGCCAGCTGGCAAGCTTCTTGGGATAAAGATGATCTGGGTCGGTGGATGCACTCAATTATTCCGAAAATATCGACAAAGGCATGGTTCAGGGGACTGGATGTGAGTAGAGATTTCATTCGTGTGATGTCCAGACTCATGTCCAATCACTACACGTTAGATGCACATCTCCTTCGAATTGGGCTCTCCGAGACTAATCATTGTGCTTGTGGCGAAGGTTATCGAGATATTGATCATGTCGTTTGGACATGCGTGGAGTATCGTGATGTCAGATCTCAACTAATAAATTCTTTGCGTACCCAAGGTAGACTATCCAATATCCCAGTTCGAGACATTCTTGCTTGTCGTGACCTTTCATACATGAAACTTATTTATCATTTCATAAAGAAAACTGGAGTTTCAATTTAATAAAGGCCCCTTTCAAGACTTAGTTCTGATCCCAGCTGCGTCCATGAGTTCAACCAATAGCTAAATTAGAATAAAAATAATGTAATGATGCAAACAAACTCGAAACAGTTTATGAAATTATTAACAAAATGTCTGAAAATAACAGCTTATTTTATAATTTATAGAAGTTAATCGTTTGGTTCAAATAATATTTCCGAGTAGATTTCATAATTAATGACGAGTTACCTAAGATGATATTTAAGTAATAAGAGAATATGTTTTAATAAATGCAAAACGTTGTGACTATGTTAGAATTAAATTAGGATAAGAATATTATGTAAAAGTGATGCTACGGCGAAGAAAAACTTATGTAAACTGCCTTAAGAAATAAACGTATTTATGAAAAAAAAAACCTTGGATCGTCGTGGGAACCGTCGCTAGAAGAACCATTGGAAACAGCTGAGTAGGATTTAAGTAGAATGACTAGGCCTGTTTAAAATCACGGAAATAAAAAAAAGTTAGTTCAGTTAGAATCGCAGAGCAAGAGAGTTCAATTTTTGTGTCGAAATTATTTTTTAAAAAACATCTAAAGTAAACCTGAAAATTTAAGTGCTACAACAAGAGATATTCACGATTAAGTTTTACCTATTATTGTACATGGAAAAATTTGAAAGGGCACTCCACTATGAAAAAAGTCAAGCAAAGTCTTGGCATTACATTCCTTTTGTGGAGTTTGGCCTTTCTGTTTCAACAGACTTCGCAGCCGATTCTTAGTGTACAGAATCATTGCATGGCTAGTACTATGGATCCTACTGACACTAAGAATCTTTCCAGGTCGGGGCTCGAACATACGACAACTGGCTTGTAAGACCAGCGTCCTATGTATTGAATTGCCAACCCGGGACAAATTATTAAGTAAGTTGTATAAAACACCATTATGAAGTAAGTCGTATAAAACATGTGTAAATAGATAGAGCCCGCCTTAATAGATGCACATAAAAGGAGCATCGTAATTCAGTTAAATTTAAAATTCATCGTCATCGATGCAGACATAAAAAATATTTTTACATTTTAATATACGTAATATTGTGTCCGAAGAAATTATGGCATGTTTGAATTTACGTGAATTTGTCGTAAATTTCATTTTTCAAAGAGTGTGGTTTCGAAATTTGCACATAATAATAGTGGCTAAATTGTCTTTGCGATTCTATACTTTCACTATCTTTTCACTTATGTTTAAACACTATTGGATACTTCAATAAACTTCGTGTTTGTTGGTACAAACAAGCGGATGTTCGGGCTTAACTCAAAAGCATATCGTTTTTAAAGCGATATTTTCCGCACATATTCTAATTTGTTAAATTATCAGAAATATTGTAGAAACGTATTTAGAAAGTGATCGCGACAACACTACCCAATTTCCTTACTATTTGAATTTTTAAATTTTGACCATATGACGATAAACTAAAACATGACTATCTTATAGTTCACGATTCTGATTTCCTTACCTTTAGTAGTATTTCGATATATAACATTTCTAAAACCAATTAAGAGTAACATTACATAAAACATATATAGGGTGATTTTTTTACTGGTATCTTTATGGCAACACTGTTTTTGACAGATCACGCGAGAATCGTGTCTTGTGCCATTTGTTCAGTTTAGTCTATAATTTAATCATGAATCGACTTACAACGTCTAACATTTGGTGAATAAGCGCTGGTAAAGTTGGAGGAAGATACACTTTTTTATTGAAAAATTGTGTTCGGCGACAAAGCTCATTTCTGGTTGATTGGATACGTCAGTTAGCAATCTTGCCACATCTGGAGTGAAGACCAGCCAGAAGCAGTGCAAGAGCTACCAATGCATCCCAAAACAGTCACTGTTTGGTATGGATTATGCTCCGGTAGCATCATCGGGCCTTACTACTTCAAAGGCGGAACGTTACTGTGTAAGGCGAGCACTACCGTGTTTTGTTTGCCCAAAATGGAAGAATTGGACATCCCGGACATGTGGTTTTAACAAGACGGTGCTACATCCCACACGGCACGCGAAGCAATCACCAAATTGAGAGCCGCCTTCGGTGAACAGTTTATGTTACGTTTTGGGTCCGTCAATTGGCCGCCTAGATCATCTGATTTAACGCCTTTGGACTATTCCTTGTAGGGCCGTGTTAAGGCTCATGTCTACAAGGATAAACCAGCAACGATTGATGTACTGGCAGCCAATATTGAAGCATTTATTAGGGAAATACCGACCGATATGTTGAAGAGAGCGTGTCAAAATTGAAGCTTGAGCATGGGCCATCTAAAGCGGAGCCCTGGCCAACATTTGCATGAAATCATCTTGAAACAACAAATTATATTTATCGTTCTATCGATTCCAATAAAGATTTCATCAATTTTCTCATTTTTTGTATAGTTTTTGAAGTCAAATCCCTTATGATTTCCTTAAAAATCACACTTTACTATATACAAGTTTCATATATGCGTTCGTCAAATCAGAGGGTGAAATAAGCCCATTTGGCGCACGAAAATGTGAATTAAGATTTTTTTTTGCCCATCACACTCCCTTACACCAAAAAGCTTCAGTTTGGAGCCCCCTGGTAAAGGACGCAACTAGTCTCAGCGGAAAACAAGAAACAAATATACACTGGCAATAATAATACTAGAAATACAAATTTAATTTTGATACAAAATCCACTGAGATTCTATTTATTCAAGCTTTGATGTGCAATTTATTGTTAACATAAAGTGGAGTCCCAGTGGAAAAGATTTCCGATTGTGAATGAAAAAATCGGGCACAGTGAATTAATAAATGGAGTAACAAAACAACCGAGACAAGTTTATTCTCATTCTCAGAAGACAACCATACGCAGGCGAAGAGTTTTAGCTGCTCTCACAAAAACTCGTTCATACGTTCTCAGCGCATTTAGCCAAGAACGAGGTTCGACTGCTTCAGTCGCATGAGATTGGGTATCACAGCCTGTGCTAATCAACTATCCAATAAGTCCCCGATCATAATATAACATTTATACAATTTTGAAAGAATATTAAACCCTACATTTTTTCGCAGTTGTGTTTTCTGAGATTTGTTTAATTACTTTCCTTGGCGTACGGCGCAATTGTTAATAATTAGGTTTCACAAATAGTGATTATAGCGACAAAAGACTTCGTTTCACTTCCAGTTGATTGATGCTGATGATGACGTTCATGCACTACTTAGATTAAATCCAATATAACGCTATTTGACATGAATTTGATTAATAGAAGTAACAGGAGCGCAGCGTTTGAATGGTGCGTATGAATTGGCGTAGCAAAATCCTGCACTCCTGTTACTTCTGTGTATGATATTCAAACTAAACAGGCTTATATTAATTTGTGATTGGGCATGTTTTTCTTATCATTATGAATATTATTCATCGCAGCATGTATGTTAATATTATTATCTTTTATATTACTGAATAAATTTCAAACACATCACGAAAAAATTGAGCGGTAATCAGTTTGGACGTTTACTTCACTTATACCATTATATCACTGAAATCACAATTGACAGTGATACTGATTACGATGACGACATTTTTGTATTCTTTGTAAAACCAAATTTTATCTTTTTAAAAATCGTTCGTTTCAAAACTCATTATAATATCTACAATAAATATGTGATATGAAAAAATAATACTGACTATTTTTATATATTGTGAATAAAAAAATTTGAAACACCCAAGTTTTCATTTCGAAAATCTGTAGATGTACAATTTGGGGTGACAATAAAGAAAGGTCATCTCTAAAATGTTAAAGCACCTCAAAAATGTCCTCATAATTTGAGGACCAGGTTCCTCCAAAAAACGTGGTTTTTGCCTTTCTCATATACAAAGGTAATACAATCACTGTGAAAACCGACTTTTGAACCGAGACCGGATGATCGAGTGTCATATACCATTCGACTCAGTTCGTCGAAAACGCAAAATGTCTGGATGTGTGTTTGTGTGTGAGTGTGTATGTATGTAAATTTTAATTGCACTCACTCTTCTCGGAGATGGTTGAGCCGATTTTCATAAATTTAGATTCAAGTGAAAGATATGACTGTCCGACACAAAGTTTCTGAATTTTATTTCAATCCAACTTCCAGTTCCGGAGTTACAGGTGATTAGAGAAAAAATTCCTATTTCAAATTACTTCCTCACTTTTCTCAGAGATGGCGTTACTGGCTTCAACAAACTTAGGTTAAAATGAAAGGTCCCATGGTATCATACAATACTTACAAATTTATCCAGATCCGACTTTCGGTTTCGGAATTTTAGGGTAAAGTGTGTTAAGAATTTGATACCGTCACTTAAAGCGGCGAAACTAAAAGCATAAAACATTTCTAAACTGGCCTCTGTACAACTCCAATCGGTAGCGATTATCAGCAGACAAATCGATTCCGGCTATCCTGATTCCCGATTCCGGAAGCACCGGAAATAGTGGTTATATATTCCAAAATGGATCTCACTCACTTTTCTCAGCGATGGCTTGACCGATTTGCACAGACTCAGATTAAAATGAAAGTTCTTATAGTCCCATATTGAATTCCTGAGTTTCGTTCGGATCCGACATCCGGTTTCAGGTTGAAATTGTTAAAATATGTATACCGTCACTAAAAGCGGGGAACGAAACCCAAATTGGGCTATTCCCTACTGACGAAGTTTAAAACTAGCCGCCTCATGAAAGTTTTATACAAGTTTTTGCGTTTCCATTTATTTGAGACTTTTCTATGCACAAATTTTTGCACACCGGTCGCCTAATAAATCATATTCTCATTTTTTGAATACTTTTTTGATAATTCACTTGACATGGCTCAACACTAATTATACATTCTGTGTTCATGAAATCAAACTACTCAATTGGGTTCATGAATTTTAACTACTAAAAACAAGAAAGGAGATCAATTTTTCACTAGTCCCCCTTTTGCATTGGTTCTGCGTCACTGTTGTTGATCCAGGCATTGGATTCGTTGTTAACTGAAGTAAATGTAACTTTTTTGTACATTAGTATCAAGTTATTGGGAGTGTTTTTTTGTTGTTAGGGATATAGCTCAATTTCCCTTGGGTTTAAATGTCTTCGTGTACAGTTTTCTAACAATATTTACATGTTGCCAGTTGATTGTCGTAAGTGAGCATCGATTTAACTGAGTACCGTGCGTGTTGATCGGAAACCACATAAGAAGGTAGAGGTGACCGGGGGGCAGGTTGGCCAAGTGGCTTTTATGAAAGGGATATTATGCGCAAAGGCGACATCTATTGTGATTTTGGTGGAGTATTAGGTCACCCGTGTTCCGACGTAATATCAGGTGTTTTTTTGGTCGTCGTTTGTGCAGGAATCCGTTTTTTCTTTTTTCAATACTTTTGACTAAATTTAGATTTTTGTACAGTAATATGCGTAAGGCGAATCAATTGTACATTGTACCGCTGGAAAGGCATAAAAAATGGTATGATGTATTCCACTGTTATCTTATTTCTGTTCTGTTCTGGCCGAGTTTTGTGCGGGGTTGGTTAGCCGAGTTGTAAATCTAGTGTATTCGTGAAATGCAAACTTTTTTCTGAGTAAACGTAAATTTTACGCTAATGCTGATGATTATAAGTGATATATTCATAGTTAATTAATATGCATGTACATATTACTATTCGCTCGGTATTATTGCTCCCTCATCTGAGGGTCTGAGTTGTTTTCACTAATGAACGTTTTCCTTTGATGCATTTGATGTGTTTCCCATATTTCATCATACTCGGCTAACCTACCCCGGCCCTGGGATTAGTTGGCCGATATTTTTCTCCGAATTCGATTTTTAAGAACTTTTCCCTGATTTTGCTAGAGTTATCTAAAAGTTCACAAATGTCAAACGATATATCTTCAAGACAGCGAAAACCGTTTATCAAAAAGTCTAACCAGAATGAGTACGGAAACTCCGAAACGAAAACTCATTCATATACTTTGGTGCGTTGCACTCGATATTTTCATACTCCACAAAATGCACATTATTGTTTTCTTCAGCAAATTCAATGGTCTTGCACTTCTTATACAATTCAATGTTCGAAACACTCTTACTTTTATTCAGTTGAAGCAAACGCACTTGTTTTAGCTCGTGATTTATTTGCTCTTTGTGAACGGGTTATAATTCTTGGGGTGATGGTCGAATGAGATAGTGCTTGCAGTTAATAGTTTTTGTAAGACAGTTTTACTAATTTCGTCTTAACAAGCACAGCACTACATTTGCTGTATTTTAAATATAAACTTTGATGCCTTGGAATTCAATTAACTCACTCGAGTTTGTAGTTTGGTTATTTTTTCGGCATTCACTCAATTATTTCGAGCTTATAAAGACTGTACCAGAAAGTATTGACGCAACCTAAAACCGCTGCCATTTCGCAATGGTTCAGATTCTGTCAATTTTTATGGCTGCGTCCTGTTGTTTACACTCTTCTCTAACCACTTGTGCAGTTGTTTATTCGTTTTCATTAGTTTGTTTCGAAATGCATGGACTTTCAGCAGAACAACGTCGAAAAATTGTGTACAAATGGTGCACAGAACGCGGACTGTTACTGAGAAAGATAGCAAAAATGGAAGGAGTAGGTGAAAAAGCCTTGCGAAATGCAATCAGGAAGTTCGGCGAGGATAACACCTTTGAGGATAAAACGAAAACGGGTCGAAAACAAGGTCCTGCTAACCCTCAGCTGGAAAAACGTATACTGAAGGCGTTCGAGCAAAAGAAGGAGGTTTCAGTTCGGGATGTGGCCAAAAACGAGGGCACTTCGAAGTCAAATGTTCTTCGTGCTAAAGAACGTTTGAATCTTCGAACCTATAAGAAGCAGAAACAACCAAAACGTAGTCCGAAACAAGAAGCATCGATCAGGCCGAGGGTTCGAAAGCTGTACAATACGATTCTTGCTGAAAATTTGAACTCCATAATCATAATCATGGACGACGAAACCTACGTGAAACTCGATTACAAATCCGTGCCGGGACCACAATATTATCGGTGCGAGAAGGGCAAGTGTTAAACCAGTCCGAGACATCGATTGAAGTCGAAAAATTTGGTATGAAAGCTGTGGTTCTGCAAGCAATTTGTAGCTGCGGTAAGATTTCGAAACCCTTCATCACCACTGCTTCAATGAACAGCGAAATATACATCAAGGAATGTTTACAAAAACGACTTCTACCCATGATTTGAATCCACAAGGATCCTGTTGTCTTCTGGCCAGATCTTGATTCTTGCCACTACTCGAAATCAACGGTAGAATGGTATACTACCAAAAATGTCATTTTCGTCCCAAAAGACATGAATCCACCAAATTGCCCACAACTTCGACCAATTGAGGAATTTTGGGCATTAACGAAGGCACATCTTAGGAAACACATCTCGGCAGCCGCTCAACAGTTCGAAAAAGATTGGAAAATAGTGTCAAAACTTGTCGCCAAGAAGTCTGTACGGAATTTAATGAGGAACGTTCGCAAGAAGGTGCGCCAGCTAGTCTACAATGGCTAAGTAGCAAATGTTGAGAATAATATTCTGTTGTTGTAGTCTAATATTATCAGTATGTCGAATAAAATTTGAATATCTAACACTTGTGAATTATTTACAGCGAAATCAAAGTGCGTCCATACTTTCTGGGACAGTCTTTAAAGATGTATTCTATAATTTCTTCGAACCACGTTTTTCGGAATCTTTACATCAAATCTGTTAGAAGGTTTTTACAAACTATAATAATGGTAGGAATGATACTTTAATTGTACATAAGCAAACATACTACATGGAATGAGAAGTCCCGGGCCTAACAAAGAAAAAGTCAATTTTTTACCGTGAAAACTCTATTATTCTTCAGTATAATCTAGATAAGGAGATAATAGTCGCTGGGGTCAGGTCTGGAGAAAACGGGGGATGGTGAACCAATCCGTACCGCAAATCATTCAATTTCACCGTTGCTTTTTTGCATGAATGCGAAACTCGTCTTCTTAATAGCTTGATGAAAACTAGAACTCGTCAAACACGATCAGCCTGTTATTCAAACACTAGCCTCCTACCGCAGAGAACAATCATCCAAACTAGAACAAACTTTCTTCGAAAAGCTGTGTCACGCTGCGTAAAAAGTCACCGTCGCAAACGATTTTGCACGCAACAGTTTCCATTGTAATCAAGCTCGAATGCTCCGCGTGAGCCAATGCGGGGCCGCTTAAAGCGTTTCAAAAGGGGAAATTGCTACTTCGCGATTATTTTTTAATACGATGATTACATTTTTTACATACACCGAAAACTTTACATAAATGTCCATTCTCTGTGTTTTCATAAGAAAAAATAGTGTTCAAAAACACACAGAAAAAAATTATGAATTTTACAGGTAACATAATTCTACAAACGATACAATTCATAACTACTTAACTTGTCAAGTAAAGTAATATTCCTTTCGTATAGAATTTTACTGATTCCGAGTGAAATTTGCATTCAGCTACCAAGTGCCGTTGTATGGATTTATGTGTATCAATTATTCATTTGTGGTTTAGTTGATTAGCGACGTGCTTTGTGATCTAATGTATCTCGGTTCAAGCCACGCTGTAGCTATCGATTATCTGTTGTTTTTTTTTATTTATTCGATTACAAGCCTACATCAAACAATTTGACATATTCTTGAATATAAGTTTGTGTGAAATATGACGCTCAATTTATGTGCATTTTATAAGAAGAAAAATCACAAACATTTTTCGAACTGTGCATCCACTATTTGTTTCAACGGCTTTCATTTTTTTTTGATTGATATTCATCACATTGACATTGACATCCGTATTGTTTTGATTCCAACCGATCCATTGTTCCTCGTCAAACAAATAAACCACAAGTTCAAGCTCCATTGCACCTATCATTACTTACACGTGATCCACGGATGCTGCGTTAATATCCCGACAGATGCACTTGCTAATCACACTCTAAGCTAGCGAAGTACAATGCCCCATACTAGTTTTCGCTTGCATCCGTGCGGCATCCATTCGGTAATCGAAAAATCCAGAATTTCGTACGCTCTGTTTGCCCGGACCCAAATCCTCCAGTGAGTGCCCCAGGATGCTACTTTCTCATATCCATGTCCAGGAAATGGCCAGGAGATAACCGTACACATTCGGAGTGCTCCATTGTTGACCGGTAATCTTGTCGAGGATAATCCCAAGCTCTAATGGTGACGATCAACCGAAAGCAAGCGCAAGCGAACATGTTCATATTTCAACTGACTGACCCATACTTTCATACTTTCATACTTTCATACTTCAACTGACCCTTCGCTGGTCGAACTCGTTGGCAACTGCTGCAAACCTACTACTAGGATGCAACCTGCGTGAAAGCCAGAACTCCACACTGCATCTGTGGCGACAGCACTGACCGCCACACACGCTATATCTGGAAGTTATTTGAGTTTCGAGTGGCCTCTTTCGGCAGACAATGAAGCTCCGAGAGTAGCACAGTGCAGTGCAGTTCAGTACTGCATTTCGAGCTGCCTCGGTTGTGGCGCTAATTCCGTTCGTAAGGAAGATAAGAACTTTCCTGTCGTCCGTCCGGCGCGTCCGTCCTTACCCGGGGATTCCTCCGCGCAGTCAACGCTTTGCTCACCGAAGGATAGTACGTAATAATCTGGAACCAGGTAGACAAGCGATTTGTTGCACTAACCTGCATAAGGAGGTCGTGTGTAACGTTGATGCATATTTTACGCCAACCTCGAAAGATGTGAATTATGATGTGTGGCATACCGTATTTCGTGCTCAGGCTGCTGTAGGGACGGGGCTATACGAAGCAGTCCTGACTTCCTGCCGGTGGTCCTGCCCGAGACGAAGGTGGAAAGTGCCCGATATGGGTACCGGTTGCGTTGGCTTCGCGGAACCAGCAAAGAAGCGCATAAATCATTGTAGAATAAAAAAAATAGTCCTGGTGTCATGCAGGTAATGCATTGTATTGAAATTAAACTAAGATAAATCAGCACATGTCTGACGCTGATCGCACACCGCACAGATGGCATGAGACCAACAATAATAGCAAATTGTGGAGAAATTAAGTGTACAGTTAATTAGTAACAATAGAAATCGGAAAAGTGTTAAACGACAACTGATAGTGGGTTGTTCGCGACAAAATCTGGACACAAAGAATTGGAAAACAAAAAAATTAAGCTAGTTCGATCTAAGATGCAATTTTTTTTAACTGTGCATTATTAGTCATCTCAAATCTAATTACAGTTACATAATTAGGCTGTATGAGGAAACGACGCACCTTTTAGTTTATTTGAGTAATTTTGCTGCTTTGGTATTGAGAGAGTTCTCTCTTCGCGGGAGAAGCCCAATATTGCTCGATACGTCGCAACTTCGGGCAGTTAGGTAGGTGCAACATGGACTCCATTTGCTCAATACTGTTCCAAAACATCTGTGGTATACTGACTAAATACCAAAACAGGCCAAAATAGTGAGAGAGCGTCAACGCGGTTAACGTTCCGGTAGTGATAAAGCTTTTGCTTGCTCGACCACAGCTGCATACTGCCTGCCAAACCAAATATTTTATTTGGGAAACTTGGTATGTTTTCTTCGTTCTTAATTGTTCTTCTTCGCTGTTCCGGTGTATGGAATCAGGAATCAGAACAAATTGGCTCAAATGGCACGTTCCCCTTGATATTTGGAGATTTGTGCCTTGCCATCAATATGTTTTTAGCATCATTTTCCCGATATATAAGAGGAAAGGAATGAAAGGAAATGGTAAGGGTTGGACTAGGAGGATGGGAAAAATTGACGACACAAAAACACATAAAAGCAGAAGTAAATTCTGCACCCCTAAGGGATGCTGAACAATCTACTGAGGATCACATTTAGTGGAAGCAGAAGGAAATTCTGAACCTCTACGAGGTCCCGAACAGTCTGCTGTTAATAAAACCTCCAACCCCCGAGAGGATTTAGAGATCTTACAAAAGCGACACCATTCTCGGAAGAATGCAGAACGACTCGCAGTATGTACGAGCAGAAGTAAATTCGGCACCCCCCAAAGGATGCCAAACAATCTGCTAAACCCTATTTAAGGTGAATACAGAAGGGATTCATTCACTCCAGGAAGAACGATGAACCCTTCTGACTATAGCTCCTTACCACATTGGGTGAGAAACGAGAGAATATCCTTCAATTTTAGCTCCGCATACACAGACTCAACCATGTATGGAGAACCAAAAACCCGGATACGTAGCTGCGTCAATGCGGGACAGTTACATATCAGATGATATGAAGTACCATAATCGCATTTACACAAATCACACGAATAATACTCAGCACGTTGAATAGTGGCCATGTGATAATTGAGTTTGCAATGTCCAGTCAGAGCTCTGGCCAGAATACTTCAATGATACTTGGAGAAATGCAGTAGACACTTTGACATTTTCAGATTTAAATCTGGTAGAAATGCTTTTGTCTGAGCGCAAGTTTGCAAGCTGTGCCAGTAGCTGGCATGTTTGGATGCAGCCCAAGAACGTATCTTGTGCGTTATCCAACTAGTTGAAAGTGGTAAAGCTGGTTCAGGACCAACGAAATCATTCGTTGCACCAGCTCTAGCCAACTCATCAGCCCATTCATTTCCAGTAATACCAGAATGGCCGGGTACCCATAAGAAGTAAACAGCATTTGAAATGCTGAGGTCTTCAATTTGAGTTCGACATGCGATCACTAGATTCGACCGTGAGTCATTCGAACTGAGTGCTTTTAAGGCTGCCTGACTGTCGGAACAAAAATAAATACGTTTACCACAAATCCTCTGCTGAAGTGCCGATTGTACTCCACACAGAATCGCGTAGATTTCTGCTTGGAACACAGTACAGTATCTACCAAGGGAATGAGACTGCTCTAGCCTCATTTCACGACAGTAGACACCAGTACCAGCACGACCATTCAACAGAGAACCGTCCGTATAATAAACTATGTGTTCATCAAGTTGTCGTTCCAGACAACCAGACAACCATTCCTAACGAAGAGGATAGCTCACATTGAATGTTTTAAAAGGAAAACTACATGTGAGAGTTAGGTCACTAGGAGCGAGTAAATACTCATCCCACGTAACCATTTGAGACCACAAGCGAGTGTGGCTGGTAGCATAATCTAATGGGTTACTGTTCCAAAGCCCTGTAACCCTAAGACGGTATGCACAAGATAATGCTTCTTGTTTTAGGAACACATGTAGTGGTTTAATGCACAGTAGCGCCTCTAGAGCAGCAGTAGGAGTTGTCGTGAATGCTCCTGTCATCGCCATTAGGACCATCCTTTGGAGATGATTTAGCTTTGACTGAACTGTCGCGACTTCTCCTTTCTGCCACCATACAAGACATCCATATGCTAAAATTGGTCTAACGATAGTTGTGTAGATCCAATGAATATATCTGGGTTTGAGTCCCCATGATTTTCTAAAAGCTCGTCTGCATTGGCCGAAAGCCATGCAAGCTCCTGAAGTCAATGTGAGCAGACCAATTCAGTTTTGAGTCAAGAATAACCCCGACGTATTTAACTTGATCGACCACAGTGACCCCTGAACCAAAGAACTGCAACGGACGAGCTCCTGTAATTATCCTACGATGAGTGAAAAGCACCATTGATGTTTTGCCCGGATTTACAGATAATCCAAACCTGACAACACCATTGTTCAACAGATCGCAGGGCTTGCTGCATTAAATCAAAGAGAGTGTTATTGCTTATACCGGTCATCAATATATGATAATCGTCGGCAAAACCATAAGTCGGAAATCCAAGGTTATTAAGTTTCCTTAACAAACTATCAGCGACTAGGTTCCATAAAAGTGGGGATAGTACACCACCTTGAGGAAAAATCCAAGATATTCCGTTTACGACTGCAATGTTTAACCTCCTGCAGCCATTCAGCCATCGGCACGGAAATACACCTTGACTTAGGAGTTCCTATTTTTGTGGCCTTTTACGACATGGAACAGGAAACCAGTGGATCAATTCTTGGTAAAAAATAATTCCGCCGGATGCCACACGGCTTACCTGTTTGGTGGACTTATACCGGTACAGGTGGACCGTAGCGTTATTCTTAGCCAGTTGGGAAACCGCTACCGACACTACACGGCTATCTAGGCTGCTCAGAGAGGGAAGTTAACATTGATGGTGAACTTCCATGGATGGCCGAGCAGCCGAAAACCAAATATTTTATTTGGGAAAATTGGTATGTTTTCTTCGTTCTTAATTGTTCTTCTTCGCTGTTCCGGTGTATGGAAGTATAGAAAGACATTCTGGGAAGCTGCTTAAAGTCTTCCAGCACATCGTCCTCAATCACGCCGGAAAATTTCGCCAAATCATCGCGATACAACTTGCGAACTTGTTTTTTAGCCATGTCATTCTGTTTATCATTGCGGCAGGGTACAGTTTTCAGCTGCCGGTAGTTGGAAGTATGCTTTACCTTCGCGTTCCTCTGGTGGTTCCTGAGATCCGGTTTTGTTCCGCTGCCATCCTTCTTGGCTGTTGTCGAACGTATACCGAAAGATTTAAGAACATTATGGGCAGTGCTTACTAGAAAACCAAGCTTATTTGATATGTTTACGTTTCGTCTTTGACTCATCAGTGCATAGCATTTCAAATTGAACTACTTTATGCAAAACTCGGCAGCTCAATTTGAACCGCTAAGCAGACGTTAAATTTCTGCTATTTACAGAACACTTTTTTTTCTTTGCATCGAAATGCAATGTCTATACTGACGTGCCGAACGAAAAACTGCTATGCACTGATGAGTCAAAGACGAAACGTAACCATATAAAAATCGGTTATGTGCCCTAGCACAAAATTTGGCTAACCCCTGAATGACCAAACTTATTTATTATGTTATGTATAATTATCATGATTATTATTATTATTATTATTATTATTATTATTATTATTATTATTATTAATATTATTATTATTATTATTATTATTATTATTATTATTATTATTATTACCAGTGCGGTAAAATTTCATTTTCAATCGAATAATATAAGATGAAAATGAAATTTATGGCCACTGACCGTCAGCATATCCCTACTAATTCATTTGACTTATGCTGCCAATTCCAAGTGAAGCTCCCAGCATTCATCGTCAGTTGAATAATCGTACCTAGTCATTCGAAGTTTTGCTTGCTCAGTTTCAAGTGCCAAGTAGTCTAGCTGCTTCATAGTCTTCGCTCTTGGTAGTAAGCAATTTCGATCGAATAGAATTATAAATGGAGTAAAGTGTTAAAAATGAAAACTTAAGGAGGAAACAATTAATTAATGTGTATTCTGGGATTGATATTTCAGCTATCTGATTAGTCTTTCATCTATTATCTTGAACCAATTCGAATGTTTACATGAACCTCATTTGAAGGCCGCTCTCACACTATTGAAAGAGATATTTTGTTACTTCAAGAGATCAACTGACGGTGGTTACACTAAGCCTCGATTGAAGAGAAACGAGTGATGACTGAATGCTGCCCGTTCGGACCGTCAGCAAACATTGTGTGTGTCAGAGAGTGAAGTCTACTGCATTAGAGAGATCGTCAATGTGTTCCACATTCAGTTTCAATTGAATTGAATGAAATTTTACAGCACTGATTATTACTATTATTATTATTATTAATATTATTATTATTAAAAGGAAAATATATTTCCTGCAGTACTGCATTGTGACATAAACTGTCATAGCATATTATTTCATATATTATCGTCTTACATTATTTTATGCTACGTTATATTATATTGTATTATGATCAATTATATCGACAACGGGGAGGGGCAGGGAGCGCATCAGGGTATCTTACAAGGAACGAAGGTGAAGGACTGGATGATAGAGTCGATTGTCAACCAGAGTCACGAGGGGGAAGCTTTGTGTTTCTCCCTGAAGGTATGAAGGTATAGCGAAATTCTTTATTATATGGCTGGTTGTTCTTGCTGAAAGGCGCCGGGTCCTCAAAACCCATTTTGGCCTTCTTAACAGCAGTTATATGAAAGCTATCTGATAATCAAATTCGGATCTACTGTAGGTCTACCCGCATACACTGGTAATGCCTTGAACTAATGGTGGCTTCACACATACATACATACCTACATACATACATAACTTAAAACCCTTATATTATAGGTATTTTCTGAACGGGTTTGATGACCAGATGTCAGAAAACGATTTAAAAATTAGTTCTGAACTTCAAGATGGTGAATTTCGGTTGCTTGATATTCCTTGAAAACCATTACAAAATGGATATTTTCGGAAAGGATTTAATTAACATATGCCGGAAACGATGTTTGGTGTCGTCTCGAATTCCAAGATAACACCCTTTGGTTTATCGATATGTTTTGAAAACCCTTTAAAATAAGGTCGACAAATGGTGAGATAACTAAGTCCTCACAAGTCCCTATCTCATACCTCCCCGAGGATCTATGATGACATTTGGTCAATAGAACGGCGTCGACTGGGTGCTATCGCCTTCTGCGTTAGTAGCAGAATGAGAGGGTGCGAAATGGCTTGTAGGTTGAAGCCCATCCTAAAGTGCAGTGTTTATCATAGTATATTACAACATATAATTCTGTTGTTTATTACATAATGTATTATTATCATTATTATTATTATTATTATTATTATTTTTATTATTATTATTATTATTATTATTATTACTATTATTATTATTATTATTATTATTATTATTATTATTATTATTATTATTATTATTATTATTATTATTTTTATTATTATTATTATTATTATTATTATTATTATTATTATTAGAGCGTAACTTACACTGCGACATTAACTGTTATATTGTATCATAGCATATTATTTCACATACTATCGTTGTTAATGTTCTTACTGAGACCGTTGGCGAAAACCTTGATGACACTAGATCAATCTAAAAAACTGACTTCGAATTTCAAGCTCAACCAACTATAATTCAGAGTTCACTAATTTATTCTAAAAGCTTTGTTCAGTGATGACACGTGCAGTAGCTAATGATAACTGATATTGGCCTCGTATTGAATGCGATAGAATAGTACCAGTGGTGAATATATCGATAACGAACGATCCCGAAAGGTAGTCGATCTTGCCTAGTACTACCTGGTTATCAGTGCAATGAAACGAATGTATTATTTAATTAAGAGTGAACGAGACCGAGTGATCTTCGGGTTGTGGATCACATTTTGTGTTGCCAGACGGAAGGCTTTATCAGAGCGTTAACATGCCGCCCGCCTTGAAATCGCTTGGATTTCAAATTTATCTAATATAATTTTGTTTTAACTGCTATCCTAAACTAGCATTATTCTACGTAATATGTATCATGATTGCAAATTCAATTAATAACTCATATTCTATCTTTTGTATGATGAATGACAGCATCTGGTTGACCGTTTGTGACTGTGATTCACTGGAATTGATGGACTGTATGTTCAGTTGTGCATGGATGTTGTTCCTGGGTGAGTGATGAGATAAAGTTTCGTGTTGATTTCGATATTGCTATTTTCGGATGACGTCATGACTGGACTACGCTGACAGGGTGTTTGTAACCGTATTCGAATTGTGCTTATCTTCCTTCAATTGATGTAGTTTCTCTGGAACAGAACATAGGGTGCTTTTTAAACCGAAATGATGAGCATTATAAGAACTTGCCTGAAGCGGAGGCCTCCTGGCCTCCGCGGGTGCACTGAGCACCGACGATGATGATGACCACTACATACATTAGTCGGGTGATACAACCAATGAAGACGACGATCACGTGCTGCGTGAGACTGCTACAGTTCTAATTCTGCATTGGCCTTGACCTTCAACCGGGTGATCAATCCTTATGATGGCCTGGAGTGGCACTGGCAGCAAAACCGAGAAACGGGCCCATTACTCGGCTAGAGAAATTTGGTGTGCTAGCAGCCTTGCTGTGATCAGAATAAACTTTCTTAACCGATGCAAAATACGAATCAATGTCCCAAAACCATGCGTGGACCATGCTTTACATCACAAGAGTAATTTTACTAAGGCGATTGACGGAGTGGAATGGTGACGATGGATGACCTATTGACTTCTAAACGATGTCTGTCCCATAGTTGGGACAGAGATGACTGAATGGTGGAATGCGGAGGACCCCCAATAGGAGTCCTCCGCGGTGCCGAAGCACTGCCGTTGGAAGGACTTTAGCTTGCCTTCAAGTGGGACTTCTCGTCGTTGTCCCTGATAGGAAGGATGCAAATCTTAGATATGCTTCTTTTGTAGACGCCATCTTTGGTTCGCACAGATACAACCCGAATGTTGTCATCTGCACTGATAAAAACTTCTGCTATGCGTCCTAATTGCCACTTTTGGGGAGGTAGGTTGTCCTCTTTAATTAGAACCATAGTGCCAACAGCAATATTGTTACGCTGCCGTGTCCATTTCGTTCTGTTGTGTAGATCCGATAGGTACTGCGTTTTCCATTTCCGCCACAGCTGCTGAACTAAACTTTGTGTACGTTGCCAAAGTGATAGACGATTCTCGGGAATTGCTTGTAAATCTGGTTCAGGAACTGCTGTGAGCGGCCTTGCAACCAGGAAATGTCCGGGTGTCAATGCAGAGTAATCGTAAGGATCATTGCTCATAGGTGTTAATGGGCGTGAGTTGAGAATGGCAGCAACTTGCTGAACTGTGGTATTTAGTTCGTCGTATGTTAGTGTTCTGGCGCCTATAGTCTTGCGGAAGTGATTTTTGAAGGACTTGACCGCAGCCTCCCATAAACCACCGAAATTCGGAGAGCGCGGTGGAATGAATTTGAATTCAATGCCTTCTTCTTCTGAAGACTTTATCATTGTATGTTGAAACTGCTGGTTGCACAGCTGCCTACGTAGTTCTTCTAGCTCTCGGTTTGCTCCAACGAAGTTTGTGGCATTATCACACATGACTAGCAGTGGTTTTCCACGGATTGCTACAAAACGTTTGAATGCAGCTAGAAATGCTTGCGTTGACAGATCTGAAATCACTTCTAAATGTACTGCTTTAGTTGTTAAGCAGACAAAAATGCACACAAAGGACTTCACCACTAAGCTTGGTCGAACTGGATAACGAATGTAGAACGGTCCACAAAAATCGATACCGACCTTACTGAACACTGCTGCAGGAGTAACGCGAACGGATGGCAAATCAGCCATCAACTGCTCGTGTACTTTGGGTTTGTTACGAAAACATTGAACACATCGATAAATTGTCCAACGTGCTAGATCCCGAATACGAGTTGGCCAAAACCTCTCTCTA
This sequence comes from Malaya genurostris, assembly GCF_030247185.1. Taxonomy (NCBI): domain Eukaryota; kingdom Metazoa; phylum Arthropoda; class Insecta; order Diptera; family Culicidae; genus Malaya; species Malaya genurostris. The sequence continues at coordinate 266,242,363 of NC_080572.1, read as the reverse complement.
ACGGCAGCTATGAGTAGTTGCTGACCGGCGTGGAATAGCTTGCGATGATAATACTGCATAATAGACTTCGTCAAAGGGTGTTGATGGTGAATGATCATAGGGTGTTTACGACTTTCGGACACTGGTGCATTAGATAATCGTCCACCAACTTGAATAATCCCATTAACCAGACGAGGATTCAGTGCTGATAATTTGGATGATGCCTTTACAGGTTCTCCCTTAGACAAAGATGCTATTTCTTCCGCAAAACTCTCATGTTGTGCAATTCGAACCAAAACTATCACTGCTTCGTCGTATTCCACAGAAGATAAATAATTTAACCGTTTTCTAGTGCGGTTGTTAGGCATCGCATTATGTATGAAGCGACGTATCCATGCTACCATTCGAACAAGATCAGGAAACGATGATTTACGCAAAAACAAGTTATTCAGAGGTTTTGTGTGAACAGGAAGCGATGCGGTAGGTTTTTCTTCTAACAGTGGACTGTTTGGTGGAGACATTACGTCCGCTGACTTTGGCCAGGTTGAATGTTGCTGGCGCATCCAAAGTGGACCTTCAAACCATCGTGGTTGGTATTGCAACTGAGCGGGTGTCGAACCCCGCGATATAATATCTGCTGGATTATCTGCACCGGCAATGTGATTCCAAACTCCCTTTTTGGTGATATGTTGTATCTCAGATACACGGTTAGCAACGAAAGATTGCCAACGACATGGTAACGATGAAAGCCAGCACTTAACTATCATGGAGTCCGTCCAAAAATAAACCTTGCCTGGAGGTTCGAAGCTACTGCATAACTTTTCATACAGATGACTCAGCAATAACGCTGAGGATAATTCCAATCTTGGAATGGATTGTTTCTTTTTCTTCCGACTGAGATCTTCTAATGGGGCTACTCGAGACTTAGACATTATCAAACGAACGCTAACTGATCCATCAATTGCTTCACATCGAAGGTATAAGCAAGCACCATACGCAGCCTCTGAAGCGTCGCAGAAACCGTGAAGCTCCGTAGAAACCAAGTTACTAGAGAAGTCGATCCATCTGGGAACAGAGAATGTTTCGAGAGCTGAGAGATTCAACCGGTACTGAATCCAAAAATTTTGCAGTTCCAGTGGCAAAGGTTCATCCCAATCTGATTTCAGCTTCCAAAGTTTCTGGAGGAAGATTTTGGCCTGAACGATGACTGGGCCGATGAGACCAATGGGATCGAAAATTCGAGCTGTGTCTGACAGTACTAGTCGCTTGGTGATAATTGACTCTGTATTCCAGTGTGGCACGGCGAATCTAAAGCAATCATTTGCTGGTTCCCAGATTATTCCAAGCGTTTTGACAGTAGATGTGGACGAATCGAGTTCTAGTATGGCACGATCATCTCTAAGTTCTGATGGAATAGAGGATAGGAGCTCCTGACTATTGGAACTCCATTTTCGCAGATTGAACCCAGCCGAATTCGTTAGATCTATGAGCGCTGATGCGAGAATGACTCCCTCTTCTATACTGTCTGTACCCGTCAACAGATCATCAACATAAAAATCATTTGCTACTACTCTGGCTGCTGTTGGATGTGATTGTGCGCCTTCACTACCTAGCCTTTGAAGACATTTGGTCGCAAGATATGGTGCAGATGCGGTACCATATGTTACTGTAGTCAGCTGGTAGGTCCTCACTGGCTCGGTTGGCGCGTTTCTCCACAAAATGCGTTGCAATGGCTGATCTTCCTCTGCTACCTTTACCATACGGTACATTTTTGCCACATCAGCTACTAACGCAAATTTATGAGAACGAAATCTCAAGGTAATTGACAACAAATCCTGTTGCACTACCGGTCCCACAAGCAATCCATCATTCAAGGAAACTCCTGTAGACGATCGACAAGATGCATCGAAGACGACACGTAGCTTCGTCGTAGTGCTGTGGGGTTTGATTACAGCATGATGAGGCATGTAGTAAGAAAGCATTTCACCGCCATTCTCATAAATTTCTCGCATATGGCCCATGGATAAGTATTCTTCGATGAATTCGCTATATAACTTCTTCAATGTGATATTTACAGCAAGTCTCTTTTCTAAACCGAAGAATCGTTTCAATGCAATGGATTTTGAGTCACCCAATTGATCAATAACGTAGTTTTTCTTAGGAAGAGTGACAATGAATCTTCCATCTGAGTCACGAACAGTTGTTCTGTCGAATATTTCCTCACACATCGTTTCTTCTACCGAATGAGTGCTTCGATTATTGCAGGACTCTAGTTCCCAAAATTTAGCGAGAAGATCCCGAAGATCAATTGATGCACACGTATGTGTAATGGTTCTAGGAATCTCCAAATTTGTACCCGGTACACGTCCAGATACAACCCATCCAAAGACGGTTTTTTGTAAGATGGGTCCATTTTCTGACAACTTCATTCTTTCATTTAACAGTAGATCGTAATAATACTCAGCACCGATTATGAGATCTATAGATCCAGGTTCACAAAAAGTTGGATCTGCTAAAATGACGCCTGCCGGAATGGCGAGAGTCCGACTGTTGACCGCCTGCAATGGCAGCTTCGAGGTGAGTTTCGGCAATACGTGAAGTTGAACGTTTTCCGAATACGATGAAATATCCAACGATCGTGGAGCTATCGTCGCTTCTACGCTTTTTGTAGATTTGGCTATAGAACCACCGATTCCTCCCACGGACAGGGTACTGGCAGTCTCTGGTAACTTCAGCGATTGGAACAGAGTTGTAGTAATAAAACAATATTCTGAGCAAGAATCGAGAAGAGCTCTCGCTATCAGTGCATTTCCGTAGAAATCCGATACGCGAATCAAAGCGGTAGATAGTAAAACTTGACGTTGTGGTGTATGTGTGTTTGCAGCTAGAGTGTTTGTACTGGGAGTACGATCTGTGGTGGGTGGTGGGTGTGTTTGCGGTTGCGAATTTGCGTTTGCGACGTGTAATGAGCTTGTAGATGATCCAGTGTTCTGAGTGAGTGTGGTATGGTTCTGGGCTAGTGTTTGTGTTTGCTGAATGTTCGCTGTCTGTTGCCGATTTTGTGCACGTGGGACGGAGGGATCGGTTTGCGGTGCTGTCGACGACGACTTCCCTCCGATGAAAGATCCAGAATGTAAGAGTGTGTGATGTTTTTGATGGCAATGTTGGCAGAATCCCTTCGTGCAAAACCGAACAAGATGCGTCGGAGATAAGCAATTCAAGCACAACCGACAACGTTTCACCATCTCGAATCGCTCAGACACCTTCAATTTGATGAATTTCTGGCACTTAAATGCAGAATGTTGAGCTTCTCCGCAGAATGGACATCGATTGGAAGACTGTACAGATGTATGAGACACTGTGAACTTCGGTTTCTTTGTTTCACTGTGAACCGATTTAGGTGGAGCAATTGATTGAAGGACGCAACATTGATTTCGAAGAAATGACATCAAGGCGTCGTAGGTTGGAACATCTTTCGAACTATAGTGTGACTCCCAGTGTCGTAACGTAGCCTGATCTAGCCTCGAACAGATCATGTGAACTAATATTGTGCTCCATTGAGACGAATCCTCTCCAACTTTCTCCAACATCTGCAAATTACGGTCGAATTCGCCTATAAGATGACTCAACGCCTCGTAGTTTTCACGTTTCATCGGTTCAACAGCAAATAACGCATCCAGATGAGCCTTGACTATTAGTTTTCGGTTTTCATAACGTCTCTTCAACAAATCCCAAGCAATTGGATAGTTAACTACCGACATTTCTATTGACGAAATCTCTTGCAACGCTTCGCCGATCAACGATGATCGAAGATACGAAAATTTATCGATTGCATTTAATTGATCGTTGCGATGAATCAAACTTTGAAACATATCACGAAATGTGACCCAGTCACTTGTTTTGCCTCCAAAGCTAGGTAGACGAATATCGGGAAGCTTGACTCTTGATACCGAGTTGGTAGTAGTTAATATTGGAGTAGGTGCAACGTCAGTGGGCACTTGTGTAGGTGTGTTAGCTGATTTCAAACTTTGCAATAACGATTTCAGCTCACAGTAGAGATCTTCGGCGTTCTGTATAATTTGAGAGTGTTCAATTTCTCGCCTTTCCGCGAGGGTTTCCAAACGAACAGCACGTTCTTCTACTGTTTCCTTGCTATCGCTTGCTTCCTTCTCGTCATCTTCGTCAGTTAACAGCTCAATTTTTCTTCGAACCACGTAGAATTTTTTCATCGCGGTTTCCAGAAGCTCTAAACGATTATCTATCTGACTAGTATGCTTCTCCGCCTTAAATTTTTGCAAAAACTGTTTGGCACCATTGAAGGTGCTTTGTATCTGTCTCTCCTGCCGTTTCAAATCCTTTAATTCACTGGACATTGTTGCACCAAGCACACCCAAACTATTCAATTGCAATCAATATCACTACTGCACTGCACTCAGAATGTAACAATTTAATTCACAGTTTAGATTCACAAATTTGTTTCACTCGACGCGATCCGCGATTCAACTCGACGTCCCAGAGGTGACAGAAAATTAAACAACTCAATAAATTTGACTGCAGCGAGGGGAACCGACCAAGCGAATAAACGAGCAAAATAATGCCAGCAGAACCAAGACCATCCGCCAATCTCAAACTCAGGGATCACAAAATTCGCATGCAAAACTAAGTTTTATCTGTATAATTTTTTATTGAAAATGACCACCTTTTTCCACGGGTGCACGTCTCATGCATGACGCCACCACAGATCACATGCAAGCTTGTACTTCCCTTCAAATCTTTTGTTATGTCGAATTTCTCCGCTGATCCAGATTCCGTATATCCATCCGAAGCTCGTGGTTCCAAGTTGGCAGACTCCGATACCACGCGGTAAAAAGCGTAATGATGTAGCAGTAATATCAAAATGGCGGTCTTTTGTCGTCTTACTGACGCCACTATTGTTCAAACCGACGCGATGCCAAACTGAATAGGTCACTCTTTGTCGAATGATCGCCCAACGGTCCACCGGTTTAAACTATCCGGTTCGAAGGACCAAAAATGTTAATGTTCTTACTGAGACCGTTGGCGAAAACCTTGATGACACTAGATCAATCTAAAAAACTGACTTCGAATTTCAAGCTCAACCAACTATAATTCAGAGTTCACTAATTTATTCTAAAAGCTTTGTTCAGTGATGACACGTGCAGTAGCTAATGATAACTGATATTGGCCTCGTATTGAATGCGATAGAATAGTACCAGTGGTGAATATATCGATAACGAACGATCCCGAAAGGTAGTCGATCTTGCCTAGTACTACCTGGTTATCAGTGCAATGAAACGAATGTATTATTTAATTAAGAGTGAACGAGACCGAGTGATCTTCGGGTTGTGGATCACATTTTGTGTTGCCAGACGGAAGGCTTTATCAGAGCGTTAACAATCGTCTTACACTATTTTATGTTATTATATACTATGTTGTATGGTATTATACTGCATTGCATTATATCATATTATATTGTATTATATTATATTATATTGTAGGCTTTATTATGAGTAGTACTACGTACCTCTGCGCAAAATATAAATTTGTTTTCCTTATAAGTTATCATTTTTAAAGTAAATTTTAACTAAATATCAAGGTCGTCACAAGGTGAGCTTGGTCCTCACTGGTTCCTGTTACATGCCTACACGTGTATCTGTGGTGACAATTGGTCGATGGAATGCGTTGATGGCAGAATGAGAGGATGAGAAATGACATATAAATTGAAGTTATATAATATCATAGCATATCGCAACATATCATTTTATTCATTCTATTATTTATTATATAATTCATTGTACTATATTATGTTGTTTTTTATTATTATTTTCATTATTATATTTATTGTTATTATTATTAATTCGTCATCAATAATAATAACATATATTATTTTTGTAGAGGTGGATATTATTATTGTTATTAGAAGAGAAATATTCTACTTCCTGCAGTATTGCGAAGATAGAAGAGCATAACTGACACTCTACATTAACTGTTATTTTATATATTGATTTATAATATATTATATTGTATGACATTGTATTATATTATATTAAATTAAAATATATTATACTATATTATGTTATATTATATAATTTTGTAGTATTTAAGTATTATTATTATTATTAGTATTTCTATTGTTTCTATTAGTATTATTTTTATGATTATTATTATTACTATCGTTACCATTATTATAATCTTTATCATTATCAGCTACATTTTCATTTCCATACTACAAATTTCACTTTACACATATAATATTAAATTGTATCATATTATATTACGTCATATTTTGTGGTATTATATTATATTACATTGTACTATATTATACTATATTATGGTACAATGTTTGGTATTGTTTTATATAGTATTGTGATGCATTTTTTTTTTAATACACAATTATAAGTGTATTATATTGCATTGTGATGTATTACATTTTTATATTTTATGCATAATAATATTTTATTATATTCAGTGTAGTATAGTGACCAAACTATATTATAATATATTATGGTATATTTTACTATATTATGTCACATAACATTATGATACTATTATATTCATCATAAAATATTATAGTAGACTATAATACACTGTACCATACGATTTTGCATCGTTTTATACTATATTATGTTTTATTGTATTATACTGCCGGAAATTATATTAAAGTGTATTATGTTACATTGTATAATACTATGTTCAAGTACATTGTAAGGGAAGAGGGATGGGAGTGCATCAGGGTATCTTACAAGTGAATGACTGGATGAAGGAGTGAAATGTCAACCCGATTCACAGGGGAAAGCTGTGTGTTTTCCCCAGAAGGTCTGAAATGAGTAAGACGCACCCTTCTAACAAGCAAACCATCAGGCAGGTTTAAGCTGGTACAGCGAATTCTTTTATTATATGGCCGGATGTTATTGCTGGAAGGCGCCGGGTCCTCAAAGCCCATTTTGGCCTTCTTAACAGCAGTAATATGAAAGTTATCTGATAATCAAATTCGGATCTACTGTAAGTCTACCTGCATCCACTGGTAATGCCTTGAACTGATGGTGGCTTCACACACACATACATATACATACATACATGTTTTGAAAACCCTTTAAAATAAAGGAATTTTCGGAACAGATTGGATACCAATAAACGTTTCAATATTCTATGTGGTGACTTCCGGTATAGTGTTTTCATGGAATACCAAGTTCAACGAATGCAGTAATAACTTTCAAGGAGTACTAATAAACTGAAGTCGCCATCTTTAAATCCGTTCCAAAAATACCCATATTGTAGTAATTTCTTTTTTGTTTCGTTTCATTGTACGCCAAAACCTCTTTTTTACGTAGGTTCGTAAAAAAATAGTATTCGTAGGGATGGTAAGAAGGTTCTTCGAAGTTGTGATTCGTTTCTCAGCCATGGATATGCAAACGGTAGCGGTAGAATACATTAATCCTTGTACATTCTACACATTCAAAATTCTACAGCCTGCTACAACTGCTTCATGGTACATTTACGAAGAGAAAGAGTAGCAGCAACGATCAGAACGGTACAGGTAAAACTAAATTTTGTTCTACTTCATTCTACCTTTTCTTGATTGTACGGCCTTGTACTGCTGCTTGAAACTCCCGTAGCTTTCAAAAATGTACTGTAGCTTATTACCGCCAACGAAGAAAATGTATTCTACCGCGGACGAAAATGTATTCTACCGCTGTACCAAAGATAAATAATAAAGACATGTATGTGCTTACAAATATTTAAAAAAATCTGGTCCGTTCCCGGTACTTTCTAAAATGACCGCACTCACCGTTTGGTGGAGCGCGAGATTAATTGCATTGTTATCAAAGTGTGCCATGAAATCTCAATATATACATATGAGCTAACGTATCGAAAGGGTTCTCACGGTTTGACATTTGCATTAGAAATACAATGATGAGATCTCAGCAGTGCAACCAATTTATCACCATTGGTACCAGTTTCACGGAGGACCGTTAATGTGCACTAAAAAAAAGATCGTGACTGTCATGTCTGGATATTCGTTTGTGGCTGTATTTTACGGTGTTTGCTCAGAAGGTGTGTATTGAAAGGTTGATCAAATTGATCTTTCACATGCATAAGTATTATGTTTGGGTATAGACGAATTATTTATCTATTTGAACAACTGGTTATATTTTATTGAACTAGGAATTCGTTAAAATTATTGATAACCTTTTTGCCTTTCTCATATAGAAAGGCTATGCAATCACTGTGAAAATCGACTTTTTAACCGAGGCCCGGAGGGCCGAATGTCATATACCATTCGACTCAGCTTGACGAACTGAGCAAATGTCTGTGTGTGTGTCCGTCCGTGTGTGTGTGTGTGTATGTGTGTGTGTGTATGTAACAAAAATATGCACTCACTTTTTTCAGAGATGGCTGAACCGATTTTCACAAACTAAGATTCAAATAAAAGGTATTATGATCCCATAGCTTGCTATTGAATTTCGTTTGAATGTGATTTCCGGTTCCGGAGTTATATGGTAATATGTGAAAATTTGAGAAAAAGTTTACACTCAATTATATCTGGAACAACTCAACCGATTTTCGCAAACTTAGATTCAAATGAAAGGTCTTATAATACCCTAAAAATTTGTGGAACATTTTATCTGGATCTGACTTCCGGTTCCGGAACTAAAGCGTGATAAGTGGAAAATTACCAATTTTATTAGTATTTTTCCACGAACGATGGTTAAAAACAGGTACAAATCCCATAAAACTGTCTGATAAATTCTTCTAGTTTGCAGAGCTTGTTAGTTTGTGGGCATAAAAACTTAATTCGGCACTACTGGTCCCCTCTTTTCCTGTTCCGAGAGCACCGAAAGTGGAGAAGAAAAACTCCTAAAACCGAATTCACTTCGATTTCTCTGCGATGCTTGAACCGATTTTCACAAATCTTTATTTGAATCAAAGTTCATACTGTCTTTAAACCTACTGTGAAATAGGTTTATAGGCGTGCTTTGTTCTATTTCGTACACGTTGTGTAGTGATGTCAATAATAATAATTATAATCTCACTACATGTTTCATGCTACTGATTCATGCTGTTTAGCACGCAGTAGTAACAGAAACGCAGGTTCGTTTCGTTAGATTTAGTTTAATTGGTTTAAACGAAATAGAGCATGAGATAGTAAGTATAAGGTTAACTATGTTCAAAACTGTTCCAATTTGTAGGTCATATTTGTTGGTAGCAAACGAACCAACTTCGGCTATTCCGTTCATCTGAATCCGGTTTCGGGAGAATTGAAAATAGTGATTAGAAACTACAAAAAGGATCTCAAGAAAAGTCTTACAGTTTCATACGGAATTCCTTAATTTGTTGTGGATACTACTTTCGGTTCCGGAACTACAGGTTAAACAGGATTTATAGGGTTTGTGAGATTAGATCCAAACAAATTATCCTATTCCTATTCAATAAACAGTTGTTTTTGCGAATTTCACGGTTATATTTATGGTGTAATGAGTAATATGAGAAAGGCATCATTACACCACTAGGTGGATTAAAATAGGTTTTTAACAATGCAATTCGTTATCTGGTATCAAGACCTGTTTTTACATGATGAATTGCATTTGCATGAGGCTATCTTGTGAACTTTTTGTGTTGACTATATTTTATGTTTAGAATAATACAGACTAATAAAAGATTAAAATTTATGGCTATAGAAATGGATTCATTTTACGTAGGGTTATTGTACTAATAATCATTTCATTTGTGGAGCTACCACGTTATATTGAGGATTACGCGACTACCAATCAACAAATTATGATAAAATCGGATGAAATATTTTTGTTTCGGCTCTGAAAAATAAGATTACGGCATAATTGTGTATAATACTGGTGTTATTACTTTCGCGAATGCACTCAGAATGCACCATATTTCAGCTTATTGAGATACGGAGCTGAAATGAATGAAGGTACCGTTACCCTACTAAGAAAAAAATCAAGTTTTCTGAAGCGGGCAATTTCATTTTTTCGTTGCATTTTTATTACTAGTTATATCTTATATATTTATTATTTTTTTTTTCTAAGGGATTCTTCAGGAAACTTTTTTAAGTCTCTTCAACGGAAACACAGAAGCCTTTTCCTGTAATCTAGCCATGCATACAATATGTTTAGGATGTGTCTGCAACCCAATAGAAACTAGGTTTAATAAAATAAGGACAAGAAATTTGATTTACTCTTCGAACCTTTTGTCGATGTTACTATCTTTGAAGATGTATTTTTATTGAACAATCAGTATTTCTTGTACAACTCTCTCCCAACTCGAAAAATCAAATGTCTAGTTTAAACAAATTGTTAATTTTCGCTACGTTTAGAATTAAAGTGTCTCGAAGTGGAAATCATTTTTTGTCAAATTTTGTTTTTCTGTAAATCCCAAACAAAAGAATAATTCATCGTATAATCTATAAAAGGTGCGTTGACTTTTAATTGATTCCGATTAACATGAGCATAAAAAATTGAAATGGTAAATTTCTGTTTTACTAATATACGTAGGATGCTTTCTAGCGATAATCATCAACACAAATTAAATTTCGAATAATTACATAATCTACTGAAATTGAAAAGCTAAATACTGAAATTGAAAAGCTAATAGTCTTCGATATCTGAATATTTTCCATGTTTTGGGCAGTAAGCCTAATGTTTTTTCGAGCACACTTAAATAAATCGATTTTGTGGGACCAAAGATGATATTTTACCACGTTTTCATCCAAACCGACCAAATTAGCAATAATGTTCTATAGCTTACCAAACTTCAGTATGGAGTGATTAATAATTTAGTATAAAATTATGAAGAAATGAGTCTAAGCTCAGCTCTACCGACCGATCGGTAAATGATACTTTTTACTGATCTTATTGTTGAGCTGTTCAATATTATACCGATTTTTTCTTACTGGAGGAGGGTGGCCCAAACTTCCCGCTGTGGGTTAAGTCGCCATTCCAGCGTTTCTCAGATATAGCGTGGGTGTTAGCTCTATCTAACCTAACCTAACAATTATCATGAAGGTTTCCGTTTGACAAAGTCAGTACAGTTGAAATTATTTGTGCATCAGAGATTTGATTTTCTTCGAGTTTACTGAAGTGGCTCTAGGTATGTAAATATAGTAGATATTTTTTAACACAAGGTGCATTAGTTTCTTGGGAAGCTTTCGATTGATATAACCGATTTTTGACTCAATTCTGTGTTTAGTGCGTAACAGATTGAAAAGTGTAAAAAACGGTAGTGGTCATAAGTCAACACTTTTCAGGTGGTCCTTAGGTTGCTGTCAAAGAGAACGCAATATGCAAAGCATCTTCTTTTCTCTTTCTAATGTGACACCTTTGGAAAAAAATATAAATGAACAATCAGCTGACGGGGATAGCAAGACGACGATCATACCAATGGAAATAAATTTGGATGACCTGCATGTTGTAGTACAGTACAAAACTTTTTCTTGATACATATGATTGACGATAGTACAAATAGAGTATAATGAATCTAACTATGCCTATTTAAGTTACTATTCTAATTTGTTTCTTTAGTACTGTGTTTAATTATTGATTATATTTTATTGTGAACCGCACTCATTAATCCGTTAATTTGTTCTCAAAATACCAAAACCTTCTAACAGGCAGAGTTCCGAATATTTCCATTCCGAGTGAGTTTTTCATTCTTTTCGATCGAAATACTAATTGATCTTATATTTTTTGTTCACATCACGGTTTGAATGATTTTACACGTATAAATATATCATTTCGGAACTAGTCTTTCGATTTGATACGAAGTTACTGAGAATCCATCAAACCATTTCAAAAATATCTTTCGCCCACTACTTTCCGTAATCAGTAAAGTCGAATTGAGTTTACTTGTCCATCAATTAACAATTCCAGAAAACATGAATAATTTATTGAACTAATCACAAAGTCACTGTGCGATCTAATGGCGTTTTCGTTTTTAATTTGCACTACACCGGTGCAGTGCTACACTGAGGCATGAATAAACGAACAAAAATGACGAAAACAAACAGTAACCATTGACTACAATAAACGATTCCATTGCACAGAGCTACACCAAACTTTTGATGAGTGCTACACCAGTGGTATCGGTGCAGAAAAAGTGTAGCTCTGGTGTAGTGCAATTGGTAAAAACGAACGGTTTCAGTGCAGCTTTCGCTACACCAGTGTAGTGCAATTTAAAAACGAAAACGACATAAGTGAACTGATTCAAACGGTATAAGACTCTCGGCCCTACGAGCCTTTATTCAAAAGTTGATTCTCACAGTGATTACATAATTTCTTTATTTGAAAAACATAAATAATTCTGCAACTTAATAATTTTACTTCAAAACATTTTTGGCTCGAGAAAAATACTTCATTAATACCCTCTGGCAAAACCAACCATTAATACCTCCTGGCAACGATCAAAAGCTTAAAACCGGGGTTAAATAAATGATATTAGCAATACTACTTTACAAACATTCTGAATTAGAGAAAATCATCTTTGAAATAGCAAAGCATATAGGCAATGTGCTGCGCTTACTGTTACTCAAAGCTGAAAGTTTATTTTATTCAAGTTTATAAGTAAGATACCTTTTCAATTCATTTGCTTACATTTAGTCTTCCTAAAAATTCACTTCTCTCAGAATTTTACGTTTCACTAACGATCGAATGTATTTGCTTCTAGCGCTAATTAATAAAGGTATTTTAATAAAGAATTGTATAGTTGAATTTTACAGTATTACTTGTTGCAGAATAAATATAGATAACTGCCATTCCGATCCACGTTGCTCCAATCAATGTACTGTCAATTTTATCCGGATCTTGAACAATCACACGTTGGTCAACTGTGCCAGACACTGAATTGGTACAGTGATGCCAGAACAGATAGCGTTATTCGGGATTTGGTTCGTAAAAAGAGGTAACGTAAAAAAGTACGGGTGTGTAACTTTATACTTATTAGTTGATCGATTGTGTGAATTGTGCAAACTTTACTCTTTTCCATTACTAGAATTTGAAACGATACACCAAAACTAAAGTACAGATTAGTTACATTAAAGATTCTGTCACACAATTAAATATTACGAAATAACCAGTATAGTTCTTTATGATAAAATAATGGTGGTTCTGAAAGGAACCTTTCATTAATGGCTTCCAAGTCGGTGCTATGCATTTTATATAGCAAATCAGAAGAAAGTTCTACTATAAACTACAAGTGGTTGAAAAATGGGCCGTATACAGTATAGTGAAGAAAATTTTGCATAATTCTTTGGGTATACAATTATTGTTCTAAATAGAAACATACAGAATTTTGAGGTCAAATTTGTTATCAAAATGCCGTACGAGATAAATTTTTGGCATTCAGAAGGGCCAAATTGTGTAATTCTCTAAGATATTAAAAACTGTTGCGAATTTTACACTGCGAAAATGGCACAAAGCTAATCAAATTATCCTGATAACTGGCTCTGTGACCTGAGTGTTTGAGGCTTTACGCCACGCAAAAGGTCTACTTTCATTGTCGACTGCTCCTCCTGACGACCTAAGTCCAAATGAGAGGACGACCTGAGTGTGTCACGCTTTATACTTGGTTTGTTCTTACTGATGTCGGTGGGAGAACCTCACCTCGACATCCAGTTCCGTCTGTAGCGATAAGAGAAATGAACAGTTTTTATTCAAAGATTACCTTTTCTATTTGTTCAGTAGATTCTGATATATTCCTGACTACCCCAAAACCGTCGTCTGGATGCGTAAAAAACAAGCAAGCGTGATGAATTTTCCTCATTATTTCCAAAAGTTTTAGAAAACTTTTTGTTTCAATTATTTTTAGGGTTTTTTCACGCTGTTGAAAATTTAATCAGCTTGTAAAAGGAATATGTGGTTGAGTTAAGTACATCAAAAGATATTCGTGGTAAAGTTCTGCCCATTCTTGTACAGGATAAATTTTGAAAAGGCGTAAGTCGTATTCAGGACAAAAGAACCGATTTGAAGAATTCTGGAATTAGGAACTGGACCTGAGCTCAAGAACTAGATTCAGAACTTAGAAGACTCAGAATTCAGTTGGATTTTAGTAGACTACATTTTCGAAACTGAAATCAGTTCCGGATTCTTTTTCCAGAATCCAGTTCAGCTTGCAGGCTCTGAATTCTAAACCCATATTCCAGAACTAAGCTCTGAAGCTTGAAGACGATTTTTCACCACGACTACCAAAATGGGTTGCATAGAGTACAGTTGCATAATTCTTTGGGAGTATTATTATGATTCTAAACAGAACCGAATAGCAGAATTCTGGAATTAGGAACTGGACCTGAGTTCAAGAACTAAATTTAGAACTGAGAGCAGACTCAGAGTTCAGTTGCCATTCTAGAACTACAGTTTCGAAACTGAAATCAGTTCCGGAATATAGTTCCAGAATGCGAATGAGAGTTGCTACCTGAGCGTTTGAGGTTTTAACCACGCAGAAGGTGCACTCTCCGTCGCTGTTGGTTGATGATATCGCTCCCTCGACGACTGGAAAGCAAATGATAAATCATTCTCAAGACGTCTGTTTCCATCCAACACACAAGTAGAAATGATCGAATTTCGACCACGGTTCCCCTTTTATACGCATTCAGATGGGGATATGTTCCTGACTACCTCAAAATCGTCCTTACGCGAAAAAACCAAGCAAAAGTAAAAAGTTTTCCGCGTTGTTTTCAAAGTTTTAGAAAATTTAATTTTTGAGTTGTTTGTGGTTATCTCACTCTGTTCAAAATATCATCCTAAATTGCTGATCATATTTTTGATGAAATGGTGAAAGAATTATGATGTCTGCCGTTAATACAAGTCGAGATATTCACGATTAAGTTCTGCCCATTCTTCCATATGGCTAATTTTGAAAAGGCAGTCCGTAGTAAAGTAAGTCGTATCCACGACAAAAAATGTTCGTAAACGAAGGTTTGGGTGTATAAAAGAAATTGTTTCTGGATCGATTCAATGCGTTTGTCGTGAATAGTATTCCATATTAGGCTGCAATATTCCAAAATAGGCCTATCATAAGTACTATATAATAATTTAATTGAAGTTATTACTGAAGCGTTTAATAGAGCCCAGCATGCATTATTGATTCTGGTATTGAAATGTTCCACAAAAGTGTCCTTGGAGTCAAAGCCTACGCCTAAATCTCGTACAATTTTCATCTTTCTACAAGATTTTCTAGATGTATGTCTATTGATATTGATATGACGATGAAGTTAGAGTGTTGAAGAAGTTATAGCTAATTAAAATAGGTTCCAGTTTTCCTTCGATATAAAAGATGCGAATCCCTTAGCGAAAGTTCGTTCAAAAGTAAGCTCCGTATGATTGAACTCTAACTCAAAACCATGAACCTTTGAAACCAAACTTATATTGCTGCATAGCGGAAGCTACTTCAGTAAGTTCTATTCATGTTGAACATTGAGTCCGGCAACAATGAATATAAGATAACATAGCATCAGATAAAAGGATAATAAGTATCATCCTGAAACATGAACACCATACACGAAACCGAATATGTGGCAAAGTGCCGATCCTCCGATAGATGGATGGGGCAACCAGCTGTAACTGCATGCACCAAATGCCATCAAAAATGCATAGACCTATCGAACACGCCGGGAAAGCCAACCCAAGCAATTGATGATCATCGCTAATGGGTTGGAAATTATGGGGAATACTCCAGGAAGCACTAGGAGGCCGTATCAATTCGACTCGCATGTGTAGTTTGCATTTATCAAAATCATAGTCCCTTCCAGTGCGTTCCTCCGCCTCTCTCCCCCCCCCTAGTCCTGGTCGCATTTACCGATCATCTAACAGTGCGAACAATGAGCGACAGGCTTTTATAGTCCTCCAGAGAGCACCGACCGCTCAATCCTCTTCGCCGCTTCCTTGGCGGAACGCAGCGCACTGGGATGGGTTTCGCCTCGCGGTCAAGCATGGAGAAAGCTATTAGCCCTAACGTTCCCATCAACCAACCAGAGTCAGATCGTTTCCTTCGAGCACCGTGTGTGGCACCGAGGACCGCATTTTGAAGCCGCAAAGTCGAAGCATGATTTGGCTGATGGGGTCTAGGTTAACCGGATTGGTATTTGCGGTCCACCCCGAATGATTGCCCGTGCGTGGCTGCGGCCTACATTTGTAAATCAAAGCGACGCGTAACCATCGGCCATCGTATCATCTCCCCCTTCCTCTGGCCCGCCGCAAAAATACTATCGCAAACCGCCGATGGAGCCCCGGGAACCGAAAGCGATATTTATGAATAGTTAGCTGTTGGATAAACATTTTCCTTCATCTGTTCCAAAGATAATTTATCATGACTCCGACCATTTGTTACGTCATATTTGTGTAATCTGGGAAATTATGGCATCGGAGCGGAACAATTGCACACTGTGGAATTTCGTCCGGACGAACGGGCGCATCAGCACAGAACCTCGACGGTGACTGGTGGTGCTGCTGCTGGTTTTCGTGACATCGTGGATGGCATGACTGCGGTTCGTGGATGGTCCTGGTGGAGCGTTTGTACAGCGAGGGCCTCTCGAGTGGAAAATGATTGCGGGTACTGCGATAGAAGTATTTTTTTTTGTTCACTTCTGTTGAGTTTGAACTCGGCTGGAGCCCCCTTTTACAGGGATGAATGAGACTTTGAGATACAATCGGTCTGTCGGATGGTTCATGCTGCTAGCTACCATACCGATTATACTGACAGTTACGTCATGCTACACTGTTGACCCGAAATAGTAGCTCATGGTGTGAACAAACACCGATTTCAGGATGGCTGTGTGATGATAACCGGTAGTGGTTTATCCTTGCAGAATTTTCATACGGAGCGAAGAAATGTTTTTTGGTATAAGAAAATGCTGTGATTCAAATGAAATATAATAATTCATAATAACAGAATTCTACAAACGATACAATTCATAACTACTTCGGATAGAACTTTACAGGCTCCGAATGTAATTTTCACTCGGCTACCCAGTGCCGCTGTTTGAATTTATATGTATCAACTATTCATCAAGTAGATATGGGCATCTGTGGTTCAGCCGATTAACTGACGTGCTTTGTGATCTAATGGGTCTTGGTTCAAGCCGCGCTGTTGCTATCGATTTTTTGTGTTTTACTTCATTCGATGTCAAGCCGTGTAATTTTCAAATCACACAATTTTGCATGTTCTTGAATCAAATAAATTTTTCGAACTGTGTATGTCATATTCGTATTCGAGCCAATCGCACTTTCAAATATCATACC
This sequence comes from Malaya genurostris, assembly GCF_030247185.1. NCBI lineage: Eukaryota > Metazoa > Arthropoda > Insecta > Diptera > Culicidae > Malaya > Malaya genurostris. Next base: position 266,225,120 of record NC_080572.1, on the reverse strand, counting down.
CACATAAGAACAAAACCAATCTCTCGCGGCCATAGATAGCGCCATCTGGACGACTCATGCAATATTCAATTCACCGACCACTGCCAGCTGAAAGCTGGATTTTCAAAAATCCGAGACGACATACTCTAATGATACTATTCTTAGTTAGCACCAATGCGTACCGGTTTTGCATCATTTTTTATGACAGTTTGAAAGTTTTGATACTCATCGCTCTATAATAAATAATCTGGAAGAAATGGCACAGTATCTTTTAAGACACTGAGAGGTTTAATTTATTTAAATTTTTCAAAAACTTCTTTAGCAAAAAAATTTAAAAAATCAGGAATATTTTAGGTATTATGGGAAACCTTTCTGATTTTGTTCAGAATTTTTCAAAATGTATCTCATGTGAAAAAAAAGTTCAAAATTTTCGAATTTTTTTTAATCGCACTAACAATTTTGGTACCACTCTAGATTTTACATTAGAAATAAATCATTTATGAGTACATTACGATATATTTTTTTTCAGATTTTAAAAAAAATGTGGACGGGTATAATCAAGGGTTTCCAACAAGCCGCAAAGGTGTCAAGTAATCCAGGATTACTTTAATTTTTTGCAAGTAATCCAGCAATCGGCGGATTACATTAGGAATCCAAAAGTAATCATTAGTAATTCAAAGTAATCCAGGTAATCGCTTATTTTTTCAAATAATCCAAGTAATCAGGAAAAATATTAAAATAATCCAGTAATCATATCGTAATCCGTTTCGCCTTTCTCTATAGAAAAGTAAGACAATTGCTGGAAAATCTGAGCTCCGAAGACCCCTAGTGTTATATACCACGAGATCAGAACATGTATGTGTACGTATGTGTGTATGTATGTGCTGAGCCGATTTCAACTTATTGTTCAAATTTGAAAAGTAAATTGCTGTCACTCTCGATTCCGGAAATATAATCGCAGAATAATGATACTTTGAATCACAAAGAAATACACTAGGTGGATGAAGAAGTGTTTTTTTTTGGTTTTGATTCAATAGGTCTTCAATGATAGTTTGTGAAAAGTTTTCAATATTAATCTTATCGGATGTTGTTACTGGTGGCTTAATATGACCCGCATATATTTCAATGAATACTGGTTTTTGTACGGTACAGCGTACCAGCTGATTATCTTCTAATTTAAACCAGCTACATACTACAACTAATATCTTTTGGCTATCAGAATTGCAGCTGTCTATGAAACAAATGGACGATACTTTTTTGTGACGTTAGGTATTGAAAACACAAAACCTGTTCAACTATTAAATTTTTAAACTTCCGAAATGCACACCACTTACCAATAGTTATTGAATTAAAGATACCTGTTTCGAAATTTTTTATTCAATTTGGTGCATTCTGTTTCCAATATATCTTCGAAGCCTATCAGCACTTACCATCACGGGCTGCATACAGAATACTGACAATAAACGAGATATTTTAACGATAATAATTTCGCCATCAAGCCTCCTAATTTTAACAAAGTTTGTTTTACAGTTACTGTTTCTTTACCGTATTCTTGAGTTTTCGGAAAAAAGCTCTCGTTGCATTGATTGTTTTGAAACGGGGGTAAGAATGTATCGGGACAGTTATTCTGACGACAATACATTATAATTTTAATCATTCCACACCCATTTGATTCTATGCAGAAATATGGATTGTTTGTGACGAAAAAATCGATAACGGTCAAACTCATATCTACCAGCCAATCATACCAAAACCTGAGGCAATAAATGGCATACCACATACGAAATATTCTTTCATCAGCTGTTAGATGAAAATCGTTGAACGAAGATAAAGTGTATCATAGTACTTTCAGGAATAGAACAGTGCCTCACTTTGATAAATATGTATTTTCAAAGCCTCGAACACTTTTGGATGGATTTGCTTGTGAACTATTTTGTAATTCTTTCGATCCATATCCGTAATTGGGCAGATTAGAGTCAAACTTGGAAGATTTTTTGTTTTTTTTTGCAGCTTCTCTCCAAATGCCGGCATGATGTTTCAAATACGCCTAACCCTGTAAATTCAGAACCGGAAGTCAGATCCGGCCAAAATTCAATAACAGATTAAGAGACTAAAAGACCTTTCATTTCAGTAAAAGTTTGTGAAAATTCAGTTGTTTTTAGAATATGAAGTGAGTTTTTTTACTAGACATTTGTAAGCTTACAGTGAGATCAGCGCATTGCTAAGTTTTGAGAATTATAAATGTTTGAATAATGTGTATTGTAAATGTTCTAGAAAAAAGTTTTTTTTTTTGTGAAAAACTATATACGGAGATGTGCATCGCGAAGGATGGAATTCCGATACATGCCATTTAAAATGAAGTTCAATCCATTGAAATCCTTTCATTTTTCATTAAAAATTACACATCGGTAGCAAAAATTTGTATCTGCACCGTGCATTTGGTTCTTCAACACGGTTGGAAACACGTGCACATGTGGGCTCTGATACCAATGAACTCGCTTGTAGTTTCAAATCCGAGCTTAAGTTTTCGTTTTCTTTGCTGCGTGTACGGCCTTCTATGTACATGATTTTTTAATAATATAATATAATTTTGAGGCACACTGCTTAAGCTCTAAAATGCCAAAATGGGTATTTTCTAATTTTAATTAATCACTTATTTAAAACTAGAATAATATCATTAGGTAATGGAGTATCGAGGTCACGAATTCTCGTAAATCTAGCTGGCGATCTGCAGTGGCCGGTTAATTGAATATAACAAATCAGTCAGATGGCGTTGGAGAATATCTATGTTGTCCGCATCATTCAGTCCGTGTGGGTCCGCGGGAAACCGAGGGCCCGGCGGGTGGCCCGCAATCTGCTCATCGACTGGAGCGGTTTTCCGTGGGCGGTGATGGTGATGCTACGGAAGAGATTGAAAGAGAAGTAAATAATGTGGAAAACGTGGTAAAAAGGGGATTTGGGAACGAAATGTCTGAAACGACCAAGATCTAAATAGTTGCCATCGAGATGGTGAAGAGACAGGGAGGGGGGAACGAAAAAGTTAGTGACAAAAAAGATCTTGTTAGTTCCAATGAAGATGGTGGACAGGGACGGAGATCGAGAGAATCGGGCGGATGTTAGTGTCGAACCTGTGGGTGGAGATTATACTTTCTGAGCGAGGGATAACACATTACACTTGTATATCAATGTGTTTAAGGTACTGGTATATGAGAAGCATACATAAACTATCCCGACTCGCCAACACATCCCGAACCGGAACCTCAGGCGGTCTACCTCGGGCCCTAAGGGATTCCAATAGCTTCGACCTGGCATCGCGTTACTCTACGCATGACCACATGACATGCTCGATGTTCTGATAACCGTCGCCACAGATGCAGAGACCGCTCTCCACGATCCCAATACGCCGGAGATGTGCGTTGAATATATAGTGATTTGACATGAGCCGTGACATAACACGAATGAAATCACGACTCACGTTCATCCCCTAGAACCAAGGTTTCTTCGATACCTTAGGAATAACGGAGTGTAGCCATCGTCCCAGTTCGTCATGAAGTTTGCCAACCTTCGAGAGTTTTCTGACGAGCAATACTGAAAAATTCATTGCAGCAGATTGGTCTTTCATAATACCTCCTTTTAATGCGCCCACCTTAGCCAATGACTCTGCCTCTTCGATTCCCGGAATGGAACAATGCGAAGTGACCCAGATTAACGACATTGTATAAGACCGTTCAGATAAAGTTCGCAAGTGTTCCCGTATTTTCCCCAGGAATTATGGGGGATACTTTCCTGGCTTCATTGCCCGGAGAGCTTCTATTGAACTTAGACTGTCCGTGACAATGAAGTAATGGTCTTTGGGCAAGGCTTCAATGATCTCGAGGGTGTACTGAATAGCAACTAATTCTGCGACGTAAACTGACGACAGATCACTGAGTTTGTAAGAAGCGGTGATGTTCTATGTGCATGTGGTGCGTTTTGTTTATCCGTACGAGCACATGTGCATATGCTAGTTCAGTTTGAATATTTTGACATCCATCTCATTTTAATCCTGCTGCCGGAAGTCTTATTCGGATGAAATAAAGGAATTTGGTATGAGCTTCCATTTTAACCTAAATATGTGAAAGTAATTCAAGCTAGGCTGCGAAAAGTGTGTCCAATTTCAAAATTTCGACCACTGTTTCCGATGCTTCCGGAATCGAAATCTTGGGACTAATATTTCCGAAGTCGGTTTGTTTGGACTTCAACTGACTAGGCCTGTCGATTAGAATTAATTTAAGCCATGTTTCAATTTTTTTCCGTGTTTTGTATCGCTGCTCCACACAACAATTCACCATTATTCGGGAAGTAGGATCCGGACAACACTTCAGGAGCTTTGTATGGGTTCAGAAGACATTTCATTTGAATCTAAGTTAGTGGAAATCGTCCATCTCCGAGAATAGTCAAACGTGACTTACACATATACACCGACAGAAATTGTACGTATTCGAAGAACTGAGTCGACTCAAACGCAGGTTTTCACAGTGATTACTAAGCCATTCTCTGGAAGAATTATTGGAATAATTTGTGAAATTCAATAAGTTGGTGAATTTTAAAACGGAGAGGTGAATGACCTTAAGGTTAAAACTTTTATAATTGAAACAAAAAAAAATTTATTGACGTAATCCTCTTTTGAAATATTGTATATTGAAAGTATTGCAGTAATTCCAGAAGAAATATTACCATAAACAAGAAGTAATCCCGAGTAATCAGATTTTAAAAGTAATCGAGTAGTCCAGAAATAATCAGGGTAATAATGTAATGTCGTTTTCGTTTTTAAATTACACTTCACCGGTGTAGCGAAAGCTGCACCTAAACCGTTCGTTTTTACCAATTGCACTACACCAGTGCTACACTTTTTCTGCACCTATACCACTGGTGTAGAACTCATCAAAAGTTTGGTGTAGCTTTGTGCAATGGAATCGTTTATTGTAGTCAATGGTTACTGTTTATGTTTTCGTCATTTTTGTTCGTTTATTCATGCCTCGGTGTAGCACTGCACCGGTGTAGTGCAAATTAAAAACGAAAACGCCATAAGTAATCGAAGTAATCCACTTCAAGACTGACAAGTAATCCAAGCTGTTGGAAACCGTTGGGTATAATATCAGACTTTAAAAAAATAAACCATTCGGAAAACCATGCGTCTCCATCAAATTGTCATCACCCGATGGAGACGCATGGTATTTAGTTCTAAAATAATATATCACATGCCTTTAGAACCATGCGTTTCCATCTACAACTTGAGTACAGGCCTTTATGAAAGAATTTTCTTAAGGAAGGACCAGTGAGAGAAACATGAATCAGAACTATTGAATTGACAAATATTTAGGTTTTAATATACGGTTGAAAGTTTTTATTTATGAACTGATAGGACTATAGGACAATAGTTCTTTTGCAGAGAAAAGTGTAATATGAGCATGTAACATTAAATCTTTCACACATCTCAGACCATGTAAAATATTCAAAAGTAAATCTTTCCCACACTTCAGACCACACGCACTTGACGAATTCCCATAGAACACGTACTCGACAAATTTCCACTCGACACCAAGCCATGAAACCCAGAAACCCACTTGAAATATAAACTTCACCTACATAAGGCGATTAAATTGTCAGCACTTATTTCAGCCCAGCGAAAAACACCGCATTCATACGATAAATACAAACAAGGAAACTTAAGTATCAAATATCACTCAAAAACATTGCAGTTATGTCATTTCCCCGCTTCTCCACCTCTACACCTCTCTCAGACAGTGCCATATGGCATGACCTAGAATAACAGTAACCCAGGAAAAGCACACTGACTCGAACCGACACTCACGAGAGTTAAACCTGACTACTCTCAACCTCCCCTCTTCTGTATCACACTCACACACTTGCCTTGATACATTACTCACTCTCTCGTACTCAAATACAATACAATGACCGAGACATGTCATTGGTCAAATCAGACTTACGCTGCGCGTTCTAACTCCTCCCCCCGGATTTTTAGCAATCCATACTGTAAAACCCAACTAGCTAAGTTAGGAGAGCATAGACTATAAATAAGCGTATTTTAAAATAAAGAGACAGATTCGTGTTAAACTTAAACCGTTGTATGAATTTAATAGTAAATGGCGACCGTTGTGCAAAGTGACAGAGTTTTCTTAACGAATCTCGGAAGTTGAACTTGTGAAACAGTTCGGTTTCAGTTGAAGTACTATTGACTGTTTTATACGTGCAAGTGATAAGGCAAAAAAAAAATTTCGAAGAAATAAACTCTAACAATGATCAGGATTCAAAATACGGAACAGTGCAAAAGTGCCTATTTTTCTCCAAGGAAGTTACTACTGCTTCAAAGAAATTAACTTATGAAATAGTTGCATGCCTGTAAAAAGTGTTCCTGGCATTCCACAGTGATGGCAACAAGTTCCAATTATTGGTGATTTGGTGAAGTGTGCAATTTGGCTTTAGTGGCTAGCAACAAACAGAATTCAATAACTGATAAACGAGTGTTTAGTGATGCAAAAAAAAAAAAATGCAAATGACGATCGTTATTATCGTTAGTTAGTTCGACTTTCGGTAATTGATGCTCTTTTGATAGCAGTGAATAACCGGAAAACATCGTGCGACGTTAACTATGAACTACCTGAGAAATTCTGTGTGCAAACAGAAATAAAACAAAAACCGTGTGTCACCAAGGAAGGACCCGCTACAGCACAAGGAGACGACGACAACGCTCACACACGAGTACCTACAACGTGAGGACGAAATGGAAGTAAACCCAAGGTACTGTGCTTAAATTAAGAATTAGGGACAACTAGCTAGGGAAATATTGAATTAAGACAAATAACATTTGTGAATAAAGTTCAAGATGGGTTGGTTTTCGTCAGACGAAACCATCAACAATACATTAGTCCCACAGCAGAGAGAAATCGAAGGCATCGCGCTTTGCGCCCTGGTTATAATAATAGTTGGATATCTGTTATTAAAAGGAATATTGGAATTACATAAACAATTCACAAAAAAATAGCAATCAAGGCCGCACGACAAATACAATTGACCAACATTTAAATTTAAATTACGTATACAAACATTTTTTATAGTCGACAATGGAAAATTCTTATAACGACAAATGGCCTTTAACGGTCAAGGACAAATTAAATGAAATTAAAATTCGTGCAGAGGAAAAACGCAAACAGGCGATTCCTGAAAAACACAAATGTGGTTATGCATGTATATTCATGTCTAGAAGACTACACACTATATCTTATAATTGCGAAAGGAATGATTTTTTCTTTTAACAAAAAAAAAAAAAAAATAACGATAAAAATAATATAATGTCCACTTAAAATGCGATAAATTTTTATATAAATGTTATATATATCCAAGCAAAAATGAAATGCAAAATTATAAGGAGCTAGAAAAACTCCACATTTACGTAAAAAAGTCTATAAACACGAAACTATCAGAAAAATTACTCGACGAAAAATTGAATAGATGCCAAGAATTAAAAATAGACCTTGAAAAATTTTTTACAAAAGAACAAGAAATTATCGACGACAAGACTTTCTACAACTTAGTAAAAAATACGAGACTGTGGACTGACGAAATTTGCGAAATAATAAAATTTAAACTCGCATGTATTAAAGCAACCAAAAACGACACAATGACCCAAACAACAACCCCGTTCGACTTACGTCAGGCGACGGCTCTTATACAACCTTACGATGGTTCTCCTGAGAACTTATACACATTTATCGACTCAGCTAGATTGCTGAATGAATTAGTTCTGCCAGACCACATGGCCATGGCAATAAAATTTCTAAAAACCAGACTGTCCGGAAAAGCCAGACAAGGCATCCCTGAAACAGTCAACACAATCGATAATTTGATACAACTAGTCGAGGAAAGGTGTAAAATCACGACCACTCCCGAAAGTATCATAGCGAAAATAAACACCTTAAAACAGAAAAACTCAATAAACAGTTTTTGCGATGAAATTGAAACCCTCTGCACAAAACTCGAAAATACCTATGTCGAGCAAAAAATCCCACTACCAGTGGCAAAATCAATGAGCACTAAGATAGGGGTAAACGCTCTAATAAAAGGGTGTAACAACACCGAATTAAAAATAATTCTCAAAGCTGGTAATTTCAGCAACATAAGAGAAGCAAACCAGAAAGCACAAGAATTGGGTACAGATGAAATAACCCACTCTCAAATAATGCACACACGTTTTGTTCAACAGCACCAACAACGTGTGAATAATTTTAATAGAGGGGCAAGACAATATAATGCACCCAGATATCCAGTGCAATACAATAGGTATCCACAAAAACAATTATTTCATAATAACAGAAATAATTATAACCATAATAATTTTAATAATAATTTCAACCATAATAATTTTAATGCAAATAATCAAGAATTCTGGCATGAAGGTAATATGCGGAATACAACCAATTACCGTGGAAGACCCCGCAGAGATGGTCAATACCACGAAAATTTCCGAAGGAACGGAAATAACAGAATATTACTAACCAACGAGGAACAGATGGAAAATACCTCTCAAAATGAAACATTAAATATAATACCACGTCAGTACGAACAAGCACAAAATATTAACCAATACCCAACGAACCAAAATTTTTGAGAAAGACCTTGTATACCATGAATATACACGCCGCTAATTTTATCAAAGTAGGTATAAGATTGACAAATTCAATATGCACATTTATTATAGATTCAGGTGCAGATATATCAGTATTTAAAGCAAACAAAATATCTCCACAACAACCAATCAATATAAATAATAAAATTAAACTTACCGGAATTACCGATGGCGAGATAGAAACCATCGCATCGACAGAAACAGAATTAATATTTAACAACGAAATTTCTATTATACATAGATTCCACCTAGTAAGCCCAAATTTTCCTATTTCTACAGATGGCATCTTGGGTAGAGATTTCCTATCGGCTCATAAATGCCTAATAGATTATGAATGTTGGATATTAAACTTTACAATTAACAATATTCCAATAGCAATACCGATTCAAGATACAATCGATAAAAACTACATTATACCAGGAAGATGCGAAGTTATCAGAATAATGCAAAATTTAAATATCAGTGAGGACATGGTACTACACTCACAGGAAATTAAACAAGGGTTATTTTGCGCAAGCGCAATTATTTCACCACAAAACCAATTCGTAAAATTTATGAATACTACTGACAAACCTATAAACGTCAGCCAATCAGAATTCAAGAGAACATAGACTATAAATAAGCGTATTTTAAAATAAAGAGACAGATTCGTGTTAAACTTAAACCGTTGTATGCATTTAATAGTAAAAAAGTATTCCTAGATACTAAGCGCAAAATCAAGGGAAAAAATAAAATATAACACCTTCCTACTCGAATAATGGCGCCTGGCGACGATATCGTGGTGGTTGTTGAATTAGTGTATTCATTCATTTATGGCCGCGGATAAGGATACAAGAAAAGTAATACGTCACCACAAGAAATTATTCAACGGCGTATAAACCACGGTTTTGAACAGCTACTTGGAAATCCACGTACATACAAGTTAAATTGGACAGGAACGATCGGCTGGGCATGTCATCAGGATAACAAACGGAAAACATTTGAAAATGGTTCTTGAATGTGATTCGGAAGGCTCAAGAAAAAGAGAATCATAGCGAGCAAGGTGGATCGATCAAATGGAGGCAAAGAGTGGTCATAGTCTGAGCCGTATGGAGACGACATCTAGAAACATAATAAACGGGCTTGAGCTGATACGTGAGGAAAAGCAAAGTCTTGGCATTGCATTCCGCCATTGGAATTTGGCCTTTCTGTTTCAACAGACTTCGCAGCCGATTCTTAGCGTACAGAATCATTGCATGGCTAGTACTATGGATTCTACTGACACTAAGAATCCTTCCAGCTCTGGGCTCGAACATACGACAGCTGGCTTGTAAGACCAGCGTCCTATGCATTGAACCGCCAACCCGGGACTAAAAAAGGAAAGTACTCCACGAAACACCAGAAAAAGACCACTAAGTGCAAGTAAATTTTTGTACATAGCTCAGTTTCTCATTCATTCTTAGTAATTCGTAGTATTTCGATTAAAGCAATAAAACAATAAGATTTTTTGAAACTGTTTAATGGGTCCTCTTCAGGTAATAGCAAAAAACTGAAAATATTAAGTTTAAAAGAACATGTTGTTTGTATAGAAAATCGACGATGCGAATTAATACCTTCTTTTTGGGTCTTCGGGACTTGCTGCAAGCGCTTCGACATGATTTCTATCTGGTTTATAGTATTTCTTAGAACTGCTAATAGCTAACCTTGACACCTCCAGATTATCCGGCAAGTTAGAAACGAATTACAACCATCCACTGACACACATGTTCACTAATGCATTCCCTACATCATTGCCCGGTAAATCCCCAGGAGTGCGGGCGTGTGTAAATAGCATAAGGAATAAAATTCTTTCATCATTATTAATTACGGCAATACTCAAGCCCTGAGCTCAAGTTGTAGATGGAACCACATGGTATTTAGTTCTAAGGGCATGTGGTACTAGCCATGCAATGATTCTGTACGCTAAGAATCAGTTGCGAAGTCTGTTGAAACAGAAAAGCCAAATTCCACGAAAGGAATGTAATGCCAAGACTTTGCTTTTCCTCACGTATCAGCTCAAGCCCGTTTATTACGCTTCTAGAAGTCGTCTCCATACAGTTCAGACTATGACCACTCTTTGCCTCCATTTGATCGATTCACCTTGTTCGCTATGCTTTTCTTTTTCTTGAGCCTTCCGAATCACATTCAAGAACCATTTTGAAATGTTTTCCGTCTGTTTTCCTGATGACATGCCCAGCCGATCGTAGCTGTCCGATTTCAGCTATATGTAGGTGGATTTCCAAGTAGCTGTTGAAAACCGTGGTTTATACGCCGTTGAATAATTTGTTGTAGTGACGTATTACTTTTCTCGTATCGTTATCCGTGGTCATAAATGAATGAATACACTAATTCATCAACCACCACGATATCGTCGCCACGCGCCATTATTCGAGTAGGAAGGTGTTATATTTTTTCCCTTGATTTTGCGCTTAGTATCTAGGAATACTTTTTGCTGCAAAAGAACTATTGTCCTTTAGAATGTTTACTAAATATAGTTATTATTTGATTTGAATACAATTAATGTTAAATAAATGTAAAATGACTTATTAGTTCATAAATAAAAACTTTCAACCATACATTAAAACCTAAATATTTGTCAATTCATTAGTTCTGATTCATGTTTCTCTCACTGGTCCTTCCTTATGAAAATTCTTTCTTAAGGTCTGAAGTCAAGTTGTAGATGGAAACGCATGTTTCTAAAGGCATGTGGTATAAGATTTGAGAACTAAACACCATGCGTCTCCATCGGATGATGACAATTTGATGGAGACGCATGGTTTTCCGAATGATTAATTTTTTGAATGTCTGTTATTAAACCGTCCACATAAATGATTTATTTTTCATGTAAAATCTAGAGTGGTACTAAAATTGTAAGTGCGATTAAAAAAAATCAAAAATTTAGAACATTTGTTTTAAGTGAAACACATTTTGAAAAATTCTGAAAAAATCAGAAAGGTTTCCTATAATTCCTAAAATATTTCTGATTTTTTTCAATTTTTTTGCTAAAGAGGTTTATGAAAAATTTAAATAAAATGAAAATCAGAAGAACCACCCTAACTCCACCAATATGGCAGTGAAAGGGTTAAAATTTTGGGAAAATCATCTCCAATAAAAACCCTTTGAAACAGCATATATCAATTATTTTCTGTTTGGGGGCAGTTTTCATATGAAAACCCGGCTACACTCTTTGACGCGACGATAAAATTGACGATAATTTAATTTTAGACTATATATTGTTGCTAAACCAAGAAAAACGTGATTCTGTAAGAAATAAACGGTAGAAAGCTTATTTTCTACGACCCAAAATGGCCAAGAGAACGACAGATTTATATATCCGTATTGATATGAAATTTACAGTGAAGGTGAAATGTAGTCGAAAGATGATAATAGGACTGAATCTCAATGTTTATAACAAGAAAACTGAGATAAATATTAACAGGAGTTCACAATCATAATATTTACCGCGCATTATTACCCGCCTTTCCCCTACACAGATCTACTTTGGTCAACTGCGATCAGCCTCCTTTCGGAATGCGGATGAAAGTTTAGTTAAAGATAAAAATAAAGAAAAGCATTGAGATAAAACGGGTTATGTGGTCTATTGCTACCAATTCTACTGTTGATTCTCGAATCACTGATGTTTCTTACGTAAGATAATAGTGCAAAGTACAACCTGGAGTAACATGTGCATGATAGCGTTTCGTGCGGTTCTTCTGAATACCTGGCAAAAATATGACTATTGGTGAACAGTATCATGCCACCCTGACATGTAGTCAACTGATTTGCGTAGGTTAACAGCGATCAACAAAGACACTTCATAACTTGACCAAATATCACGTAGAAAGTCTTACGAAATCACGTTCATAATACATGCCCGCCATTTCCCATACTTTCTTTACAACAGGAAAAATCCCTCCGTACTGAGACAAGTTTATTCTTTTCTGTTACTATTTAGAATGTTGAATGTGAATGCATGTACCAATACATGAAAACGCCGTTAAATGAATCCAACAAAAAACTGGTCGTTATTAAAACTAAAATTGGTAATTTACCGGTGACTCTTGTTTATCTGAAATAAGATACAATGACACGGCTACCAACGCACAAGCAAAAATATTAAATTTTAGTCAGAGAGGTCGCCTACGGAGCAACTTCATCGTCCTGCACGTGATTTTGCTTTAAAACTTAATAACAACAAAATTAATAAACAAAACTGCCGCAGGAGCAAAAAAAAAAGAATCTGCTGCTCTATGGCCGTGTCCTCGGCTTACCCGTGACTTCAAAGCGCTATCGTCGTCGGTGTCCCGCTAGGTAAGCACCAGAGAGCTACATCGGCCCTCGGAAAAAAAACTACAATGGATGGTTACCGGAGCAATTCGTAGCGACGGAACTAGCAGCAGAAGCAGCAGCAGCAGCAGAACTATACCCATTTCCATATTATTTTTTCATTTTTTCATATAGGATTTTTTTTCTTCCACAGCAAATATTACAGCATTAAATATGTTTATAAGATTACTTTCATTGTTGGAAACTCGACTGCACACGATGGTGCATGTACTTATCTATGTGCATGTGTTTGTGTGTGTGTGTGTGTGTGTAAATACGATGCCGAGCAAAAAGTTGAGCATAAGTTTTCAGCCGGAAATTTGCTGCACTCATTGTGTTCAGCTCGGAGAAAAAATAACGTGTCAAAAACAACATCATCGAAGCAGTAGGAACCGATTGTTTCTAACCACTGCCGACGTGCCGTTGGAGATTGCGCTTGGATAACAAAACAGGTTCACACGACAACGTTCTATTATGATATTATCCGAACAGAGGTCCTTTGAAGCCATCGTCCGTCTATTGTGGGTGGGATGTTCACTAATGGGACAATCAAAGCGAACAGGATGGATAACAAACAAACAAAAAAAAAAGAAAATTCATTTGTAGTCGTGTCATGGCCCATGAGTCTGATAGGGATTGCGAGTATTATCGCTATTTTAATCGATTAGGTTTTAGGATTTTTTTCTGTTGATGTACATTCCTTGAAACAGTCCATTCTTAAAAATTACATTATGGGAAGCGTGACTTTCCGTCACTTAATACTGACGCATCTTAACAGCAGAACCTCGGAAACGCGAAGCTGCATTTGGCGTGCGAATACATGGAGAAAGCCGCCAACATTCGACTGGTGATAAATATTCTTCGCTTGACACGTCCCAATGTGCGCTGCATCATCATCCTCGGATCAGCCGAAGAGGATGAAACTAGACTCCGCTTGTTCCGACGAGTTGGGTTGGTTCGTTGTAGGGTTTGTTCCTTTCCTCCTTTCCCCATCGTAGGCAAGGACCAACTTGACGAAAGTTATGAACTACTGTTTGGGCACTACTATTCTGAGCATAAAACCGGTGAACATCACGCGCAATCACCCGCCATGTTTCGGTTACTGACTGTGATGGTTACAGTACAGGACTTCTTTCGCCGGGTAGTGTGAAAACTTAGCGAGTAAAATTACTCACGAAGTAGAAAGACGATATTTAATGGAGCGAATTCACGCGACTTTCGCAAACTGCCGCTGTGCAACGTTGAGGTGACGATGGTTCCGTCGTAGCCATGCAGCCAAGGAGCCAAGGATTAACTGAAGAAAGTTCAGAGCAGACCGGCGTTCGTGAGATCTTTGCTCGTCTGTACGCTGAGGTTTTATATATGAGATGAGACTTCCTGTTCCTGGTGGTGGTATGCTGATCGCATTTCTTCAAGTGTACTGCACAATACGTGTCCTGTCAGCCGACTACTCAGTCGGTACAGTTCGTTAGGTTCGAGGGATGCGGTAAAACCCATTAGATTGGTGAAATGTTCGTATGACTTTTAGTGAAATATTAGAATAACAGAGTTGGGAAATAAAGTACACGTGTTGACAGCTGCTAAGATTTATTGGTGAACGAGCAAAAATGGTTGAAATTCTCGTCCAACAGAACACGAACAGTTGGTTCGTGTTGACTTGTGTCTGACGAACTAGTGTTTCATGTTTGTACAAGTAGTTGTGGCTCTGCCATCATCGCGTAAAATCAATTATCAAATTGCCTGAAATTAATTAGTCAATTCCCTAGCGATAATAGACCATTTCCGCTGGAAAGGTCCTTTCCGCTGTGCGATTTTTACAGTTAAATAATAAAACTTAAAATATCTCTCAACTTCAAGCATCAATTGTCGGCTCGTTATCCATTTTTTTTACTGAAAAACTGAAAGCTAGATCCCTATGCCTCAGTTACATTGACACAGAAAAAAATGAAATTTACAAGACATGGGAATGTAGTCTAGGTTGGACCACTTTTTGAATTTGTTCTGTATCTTTTGTTTATACACGGAGAACCCTTCGATCATAAAATTGCGATATCGCAGTTTTTTAATTTTTGCGATAGTTGATTTAACTAATTTCTTTTTAATTCAACCAATATGGTTTTTGATTTGCATATATTCAAGTAGTTGAAAAATATGTTGTTTTGAATGCTGTCAAATGCCGAAGACAGTTGAAAGCAAAACAATAGTCGCAATGCAAAATCAATAACTTTTTTAGTTGAAATCTGTTCGCGTCGCTTAAAAATGTCAATGAAAATAACATCGATGATTAGAGCGTTTGGTGAAATTGTGTCCATTCGATTTGAGAAATTTATGATTCCATAACAAGTGTTTATTCAACAGCGGTGTTGTGATAAAGTTAACCTTGTTTAAGATGAAAAAGATTTGGTGACAAATTAGAAATTGTTAATGAATGATCATCTCGTAATCTTTCAGGTATGCGCAAAAATTTTATGCTTCAAATTCGATCATTGATTTACTTCCAGCTGTTTGATACCGATGATGATATTCATGCTTTAGCAATAAAACGCTTTTTGACATGAATTTAATTTATAAAAGTAACAGGAGCGAAGGGTTTCAAACACACAGAACGCGCTGCGTTTTAATGGCGCGTTTGAATTGCCGTCGCAAAATTCAGTAAGTTTTGACATTTTTTTCCAATCTTTTTCGAACTGTTGAATGGTTTCGGCTGCCGAGACATGTTTCCTAAGATGTGCCTTCGTTAATGCCCAAAATTCCTCAATTGGTCGAAGTTGTGGGCAATTTGGAGGATCATGTCTTTTGGGACGAAGTGACATTTTTGGTAGTATACCATTCTACCGTTGATTTCGAGTAGTAGCAAGAAGCAAGATCTAGCCAGAAGACAAAAGGATACTTGTGGCTTCGAATCGTGGGTAGAAGTCGTTTTCGAAAACATTCCTTGATGTATATTTCGCTGTTCATTGAAGCAGTGGTGATGAAGGGTTTCGAAATCTTACCGCAGCTACAAATTGCTTGCCTGACCATAGCTTTCTTACCAAATTGAAGGCGCGTTCGCCCCGGGCGCAACGTTTTGAAGGGGGCGGCAAACTAATACTTGGGACCCTCTTTTTAGTTCGCTGAATATCTTCCAGGAGATGTAGTTCAGCTAAACCAACGATGGGAGCGGCAAATCGACAAATCTCTTATTTGGTCCCGGACGCCAAATTTCTTCGGTACGTTACTGATCGATGTAAAATTAAATTGGAATGTATTGATGTCTCAATGTACAAGACTATATATTTAAAAAAAATGTTTGCTTGTCTTTGCGTTCCAAGTATATTTTAAAGTAATTTTCTATTCAATTATCTGTTCCAAATATGTGCATGAAAATTGACGTAAATTCACAAAATATTTTTGCGATGAAATGAAGGTGCATCAATTTGCGGTGAGCTCAATCGAGGAAAATTTATCGCAAACATTGTACCAACCCGATCAGATGGTAATAACAGAATTATAACAACTGGAGTAATTTTTTTCAGAAATATTTTGTAGCAAAGTTTGAAATATTTTTGGCTGGTAAGCTGTTAAAATAACAAAAATCATAACAAAAAAAACCCTAGAGGGAACAAAATCGTAACAGATTTTGAAACGTTTGTATCACAATTATTACTGAATTTGATATAACTACAGAAGTCTGAAAGCAGGAATTTGGAAATTGATGAATGAATGATTGATGAATGATTAGTAATCTGGTTTCTTAGTTCAGTTTTTTTTAAATTCTGGTCATTATAGTTCGATATAATGCAACGAAAGAATTCATTTTTTCAATTAATGAACGTTATCATGAGTCTTGCAAATGATAATAAAACATCATAAATGATTTTGATATTATATTGTTATCATAAGTTTTAACTTTCAACCGTTTTCTTTTTTCAAATATTTCAAAATAACACAAATTGTTATACCTATCAACTGTTGATATACTTGTGTTATGATTTAGTTATGTGCATCTGTTCGGGAACACCGTGAGCATTTTGAGACTTTATTGACAATAAATGGTTACTGACTTAGTACTCAAAGTATTGTCCAACGCTAGACTTTTACCCATCTCTCTTACTATTAACGGATACCCTTTATAGAAAAATTCAATCGATTCATTTTTGAACCTCAGCATAATTAGAAAAGTACTGGTTAGTCAGGCTTTGCTGTATGGACCAGAAGATATAATAATCGGAAAGAGCAAGTTCTGGGCTATATAGTGGGTGGGTTAGTGCTTCTCAATTGAACATTTCTAAGTATGTTTTTGCTGTATATATCCGAACGAGCGGTAGCGAGGTCGGACAGCGCATGAACCAAAACGATGTAGCGTAGCAGCATTAGATATTTTTTAGATTTTCACTTAATAAACGGAAAATACCACATACATTTGCCTGGTAGATACACCTATGCAATTGCTTTGATGCTTAGTAGCCAGGCCCGTACCCAGGATTTCATTTCGGGAGGGGCCCAAAGATTAAAAAATAATATTACTGAAGATAGCTTAATTCTCGGTGTGCCTTTTACGGCTGTTTTTAACATACACTTTAAACTTTTACACTGGATAATATTGTATTACATTTCACTACGTTTACTGTCTTGTTATTTCTGTAACACATGTCTGAGGCATTCTAAATAATTATATGTTTTCGATTTTGGGAGGGCCTCCCCCTCTGGGTGCGTATCTGTTAGTAGCTAACAGTCAACAAGTTTTCTTGAGAACTTCGTTCTGAGGTTCATGAATCAACCTTTATTCAAGAAGTACAATGGTAGGGGCGTTAACGCTATCAACTTTCATTTGTCTTTATTTTAAATTAATTCCAATTACGATTTTAGGACGATTTTCGACGAAGTGGCCGATTGGGCGAAATTTCATTCGACGAAATAACCCTTTCGGCGAAATGGCTTTCGACGAAACGGCTTTCAATGAAATGGCTTTCGGCGAAATGATCCTGATCCATATGAATATGTCGGATTTAGATGAGGACCAGCGTCGCTTGAGCCCCCCTCAGGGTGTTTAGCAAATATGGACTGTATATTTTATTATCCAGCAGAAGGCACGTTTCTGTTGGATAATAAAATATACAGTCCACATATGCTAAAATATTGACTAATGTTGTGAAAATTACTCATACGACGCTTTTTTTAAGATTTGTTGTTTTGTTGTTGTTATATACTATGATAAATACTTTAGGATCGGCTTTAACTTATAAGTCATTTCGCACCCTCTCATTCTGCTACTAACGCAGAAGGCGATAGCACCCAGTCGACGCCGTTCTATTGACCAAATGTCATCAAAGACACACGGGGAGGCATGAGATAGGAACTTGTGAGGACTTGGTTATCTCACCATTTGACGACCAAGTCGCTGCAGCCCACTAGTGGGCATTAACTCATTTTCAGTGGGTAGTATACTCAATGAATAGCAAATAGTTGGCTTCAATACGTAAAAAATCACTCTGAGAAATATACTGAGTAAAATGTTTTCATGACAAGTTTATATAGACATGTGTGTAATATATCATTGCAAAAAACAATTCCATTGCACACTATCAGTTGCAAAAATGATGTGATTATTACATCATTTAATTCTTGTAAGGATAGGTCAAATAAGAACGAGTGTAAATAGTTTCAATGTTTCATTAGAAATTCAGAACATGTCTATATTCCAAATTCAATTCATACAAAATACAGAAAAAAAATCAGATCCATAATTCAGATTCATGTTCAGAATTCAGGTCCAGAATCCTACTTCCCGGTTCAGAATTTAGGTTCTGATATAACATTTCTGTCAGGAATTCAGACTCAGAATCTAGGTCTGGAATCAGCAAACATGGCCAAAACACACGAAAACCTATGCATTCCTATCAGGAGTGCAGGTCTATAACCCAGGACCAATATGCAGGCTTAAAGTTCGGATCCCGATTTTCGCTCAAGAATCCAGGTCCATGTTCAGAACTAGGTCCAGAATTTAGGTGAAGAGTCAAGATTCAGGATCTTGTTTCAGGTTCCGGGGTCAGAATTCGAACCCTGAACCAAAGTCTAAGTCCATGTTGAAAATTATATTCCAGAATCAGGTTCAGGTAAAAAATCTCTTTAAAGAATTTTGGTCCAAAATTTGAGTTTTCAGCATTCCGTATCCGTAGATCCAGAATTGAGGTCCAGCATCCCGTTCCAAAATTCTAATTAAGACTAATTATTCCGGTCCAGAATCGAAATCTAGTTTTTAGGTTCAGAATTCAGACTGCACTCAGATCACAAATTCATGTTCAGAAGTTAGGTCAAGTTACTCAATTCGGGTCCAGGTTCTGAGTTCCAATTATAGTATGGAATCCTGATCTGGAATTCAGAATCCAAATAAAAAATTCTGTATCAGGTTCAGAATACAGAATCTGGATCCATGATCAGAATGCAGGCTCATAACTTAGATCCAGAAACCAGGTCCTTAATCATGCTTTAAAATTTTGGTCCAGAATCCAAGTTCAGAGTTATGTTTCTGAATACATTTTCAGGTTCAAAGCCCAAAATCAGGATCAAGTTCTTGGTTCACGATTCTGGTGCATTCCCAGTGTCTCTGTCAAAAATTTTGAGTAAAAATCTCGTCTGGATTCCTGAATCCAGCTCCAGAATCCTGCTCCAGATTTAGACCCGAAACCTTCATCGAGAGTTCAAGCCAAGAAATCAGGTTCAGGCCTTGAATCCAAATCAATGCTCAGTTAGTCCATGTGTAGATTTCTGCCTCAGGCTCAGAATTCTGGTTCAAAAACCATGTCCAGATTCGGTATTCAGAAACCTTGTCGGGTATCCAACTCCAGGGTCCTGGTTCAGATTCCTGGTCTAGGTTCAGAATCTCTGTCAATAATTTAGGTTCAAGAAGAGGATCGCAGTAGGCTTTGCGTCGTTTCGCTCAAGTCAAAATTTTCTCGAGAAACATAGTTTTCGTCGGTATCGACACTCTCCGGTTTTTGTGATGTTTTGCAGGTTTACACCAGTTAAACAGATCGAGAAACGAAACAACCATTCAACAAATACGCATTGACGGGAATTGGTATCCGTAGAAAGAGTTCATCTAACGGTTTGTATCAGCCTGGAACCACAACCAAATGAGTAATATTCGCTTCTGAACAGCAAGATGGCTCATGTCGAAAACACGGTGCACAACGCACGAATCCATTTCGTTACGTAACATCCAGCTGCGTATGGGGATCAAGCACAATGCATAGGCAATGCTGTCATAACACATGATGGGTACCGGTGAGATCGTTTCATTTCACTTTTGTGTTTGTACACGCTATTATATATATATATATATATATATATATATATATATATATATATATATATATATATATATATATATATATATATATATATATATATATATATATATATATATATATATATATATATTTCAACTTGAAGTTACAATAAGTTCAAGTTTAAATATATAATAATCTGAAAATATGTTTATAAGAGGCTGTGGCCCACTAGGAGATTGATAGTAATTATTAGCTCTCTCCGGACAGTACCAGCCTAGATGCCGCGTGGAATCCGGCGGAAAAAAATGAACCAATAATAAATCCACTGGGTTCCTGCTTCCATATCGTAAAAGGCGACAATTGCAGGAGTTTCTTTTTCCTTTCAGTTAGCAGATATTTTCAATGTTTCACTTCTGATTACTCTATTTTACTAAATTATCTCTTCATTCAACCTATCATTTTCCGTCTAGCTTCGGAGAAAAGTTTTATTTGAAATGTTTTCTTCTTCCATGTTATTGATTGTCTTTCAGGATTATAAATTGAATGATAAAAATCAACTATTGCGCAGATCCGTTGATATTACAAAGTTAATAACAGAGATAAAATATATCGGTATATTGAATACAAAGTAAAAAAAAAATACTTGATATTAATATTTCAAACAATAAATTAATATTTTTCTCGGTAGCTGGCTGCCCGGATGAACCAATATAATCAATAATTAATTTTAATAAATAATTGAAATAAATAAGCGGAAATAATTAACAATCAATACGCGCGTGAAATCTGTTGACCTTTATTTGGTGATTTAAAATGATTTTATAACAACTGTTTAGAATATGTCTATGCAATGAATCAACTATTTTGTCTTAGACGATCTACGTTCGGGCCTGGCCGGCGCCGGTACTGATCAATGAATTCTGGGATTACCAGAAGATGTACATTGAAGGATGATTTACCAGTCCCAGGTCGGATCATCTAGAAATTCCCTGTACAATTTCAGCTAATCCCGATCAATAACAGAGTAGCAACCAGGGGTAGTCACTCAAGCTCTCTTAATAATTTAGGTTCAAGTTTAGAATTGAGAAATTCTAGCGAACTCTGATCCAGAATCCAATCCAGGCTCGCAGTCCAAGTGCAAAATAGGTTCAAAGTTTAGTTTCGGAAACTCTATCAGAAGTTCAGGAAACAGAATTCTGGAGCAGAATCTTGAAGTCTCTGTCAGGAGTTTAGATTCAAAATCTAACTCCAGGTCTACAATACAGATCCATGTTCCGAATATAAGTACTGAATTCTGCTTCAAGTTCTGAATCCATATTCAGATAAAGAATCTCTTTCAAGAGTCTACGTTCTGATTCAGCATTCTGATCCAGAAACCTCGTTCGATAGTTCAGTATTCTAATCCAGTGTTCAGAACCAGAATCCACATCTAGATATCGCTTAGTTATTACTGGGTGAGAGGACTCGCGAGTTTTTCCTACAATCATAGAAACAAATACTATGAAATGTAATAAACACAGTCATGTACATCTTCATCACCAAAACTTAGTTTTTGTCGTAATTTCCCCGGTGGAAAGTCGTAGCTTGAGAGTCGCAAATAAACTGTATGACCTCAAATATTTGCTTGATTTAAAATGTTTTCGTTTTTGTCTTCCACACAAGAAGTAAAATATGAACTAGAAATGACTCGAAAAGTTACCTCTTAAAAAATCATAGTGTTGACAATCAACGAAAAGACAGTCTGAAATTATGACTGATAAAATGAAACTAATGAAATCCAAAAACGGGTGTCATAAGCTTTCAGAGACAAGTCTAAATCCGTCCGCAACCTTCTCCAATCTAGAGAAATCGTTCTACTAACTGAACTTCTTTGGATGTTATGATACACAACGCAGAAGACTTCTGGCTAGAAAAGAACTTACTATTTGATCTGACTATGCACGGTCGGTTAAGTTCACATTTTAGTTGATCCACTGTGATCCAATTTCACACTCAACCAGCCGAACTCACCTTATTTCTCCGGTTGAGCAATGACGATATGTGAGGTTTTGTTATTGTTTTGCTTACCCAATGTTTGAACGATAAGGTCTTGAATTAACAATTAATTTCTACCGCGTTGGGATTAGGAAGCAAAAAATTTTTTGTATCATTTCTATCTATTATATATGTAAGTCTCGAGTTAACTGCAAAAGTGTTTATTGTCGCAGAATTTTAATAATTTTTTTCCGCTTGGTGGGCAGTAGAACGAATAATATATTTAAAATGGGCATTCGACCAACAAAGTTTGGGAACCACTAGGTCTAGATCATTTTAGGCAGAAAAACAAAGAATGTCTTCGTGTACAGCTAGTTTCATTAAAATCTGAATGAATGCTGCCACCATTTAATCGAGTTAGCGCGAAATTCGTCGATTAGATTATTGAACACATGCTGATTCGGTAGTTTCAGAAATCGCGACTTTCAACTAGAAATGGCTGAGATGCCGTAAGTTCATCACCGACAGGCAGACAAATTGAGTTATCTGATGTCACCGGGTTTTGTTGCAAATGCAAGTTTTCTCCGGACCATGGAACCCGTCTCAGACGGTTTCGTTAATATTGCCATCCTGTCACTGCCGACAGACCCAGTTGAAACATCCAGCTAAGTTCGAAAAGTATCACCGTGTGCACAGTGTGGGGGTAACATTGTGTGTCATTCTCCCAGTTGTGGTCAAACCATTTGTTCTGGCGGGTGGAAGACAACAGTTTATTAAGTATTCACATCGCGTACGGGAGAACTCGCTGTCTCGTAGTGAACTCCACTTTTCCAACACGTCATATTTCACACTAAAATATGAAGCTCCGGAACGACAGCGTATGGGAACAACAGAACACAGAAAAAGAAAGGTAAAAAGAAAACCCGTCCGCCGAGCTTATTGGTGAAACATGAAACGTCTGCCTGTCCCGTTGTTTTCCACCATCACCGAATACGGGACGGAGGTTCGCTCATTGCATACACGATACGCCATTATGTCTTATTTTGCACCCATGGTCTGATTGTGCACCGGGACTTTTAAGCGAAGTGTTTATGCTCGATTGCCTCCCATCTTTGGCCACCACAAAGTGCCGTTGAGTCAAGACGACGGTGATTTTACACTACCGACGAAGTTTCACGTGTCCACAACAGATAAGAGGGGCGCACAAAGGGCGGGTTTACATTCGAGCATATGGTTTTTCACCGGTGCTGATGGATAGTGCTCAAGAGTGAAGAAGACTAATGTGCCGCCGCTGGGAAATCCTAAATAACGAGAATGCTCCGTTTGCCGGCCGTTTCGACGGGAACCGGAATGAAATATCACGGCTGCGGTTGGGTTCATTACGGAAAGACATCGGGCACAGGTTAGAAGGTGTGAGAAATGTTAACGAGATGACGAGTACAGTGGATTCCGGAGCGTGAAAATCGGGCACGATATGAAGACTTGTTGACTAAGTGCAAAAAAGAAAAGTAAAAAACGATCCCGAAAATGTTTCCTTCGCGTTAACAGATTAAATGTATGAATTTTGAAGAAACTCCGTTTTTCACGCTGTTAAGCTGAACTCGACCCACCCACAGAAACTGACAACCGACGCCGGTTTCGTCGGAATGACTAAGAAGCACCCTCGTCGTCGTAAGACACCGGTTAAAAAATTAACACCGTGTCAATAATAATAAACGATTCTCGAGTGGGGCAACTGGTGTGTAGATGTCGGTGGTGGGACTAGAAGTGCGATATTTGCTACTGGTTTCGCAGGGCGGAACGACGACGCTTCCACCGGAA
This sequence comes from Malaya genurostris, assembly GCF_030247185.1. Taxonomy (NCBI): domain Eukaryota; kingdom Metazoa; phylum Arthropoda; class Insecta; order Diptera; family Culicidae; genus Malaya; species Malaya genurostris. The sequence goes on along the minus strand of NC_080572.1, from coordinate 266,201,045 downwards.
TGGGTTACCTGGCAAGCTGCAAGACTACGGCGGAGCTAACGATGCGGATTCAGCCGGAAATTTGTTATTTAAATTGCTTTACGTGATTGTTGTGGGTAAAAAGGATAGCTTTCTCCTAATGGATGGAAGCTAGATAAAAAAAATTAGAGGGTTGTATTCAAGACACGACCGAGCACAATAACATTAAAAATGGAACATTTCTAGGGTTTTGTTCGTATGGGAATTGAGTATGCAAACCGATCCGTTGACAAATTAAAACATTTTTAAGCTCACAATATTGAAGCTTTGGAATCATTTAAATGAGGAAAATCCAGGAACAAGCGGACGAAAATCGAGAAACAAGCGCTGCAAATTAGATCCGAAAAATCTATCGCCGATAGTACCAGAGAACCAAAATAAAATACTCAATGCAAACCAATTTTTCAATGGTATGCAACTGAAATATTCAAATGACGTTGTCTCATAAGTTTAAGTTAAATATTTCTGAATCGATTGTTTGTTGAGTTATATAAATCCATCAATAAATGACTGAGTTATAAGCGTTCAAAATTATGGCAGAAAAATGTTACGCGATTAGTTTTGCATGTTTTAATTTGACACCCAGCCTCGGGAAGCGAAGTGTAAGGCCTTTTTAATGGCAAAATCGACCAACAATTTGCTAAATACATGGGATGTTTCAAAAGAACCGATAACCATGCTGGTTCGGTTTTTCAATAGCTAGATGATATATAAGATATTCAAGCGAACACGAAGCGGTGTTGTGCAGACAGCAGGAAGTCTCACCAACACATAATGCAAAAGCGACAATCCAGCAAGTGAACGCATATGCAATCCAGTCATCAGCTCACTGGACGAGCTACTTGTTTCATTCACAGTCAAACATCAACTAGGCAAAGAAATATTGTGCAGCCTATATTTATAGATTTCTCTTCATACTACGCATAACGATACGGTGTTTTTTATGCATGACGCAAAGCCTCCTATGCCGAACAAGAAGTTGACGTCATTTTGTATAACGGGGATTGGTGGATGAAAACATAGGTCGATTCTATCCATTTTTTCAATAGTATGCTATTGAAATACTGAAACGACGTCGTCATACATGTTTAAGTTAAAAGTTTCCGAATCGATTGGTTGTTAAATTATAACAATCCATCAACAAATGATCGAGTTATTAACGTTCAAAATTATGACACAAAAAAGTTACGCGACTATTTTTGAAACTTTTAATTGACACCCGCCCCTATATAGTGAAGAGTAAGGCATTTTTAATGCCAAAAAAACAAAGTCTCCTGCTTTCAGCAAAACATTCCGTCGCTGAAATTAGTCTTTTGATAAATGAATGCAAATGGAAATTATTTTTCTCGAATTGAAATTCCATTCTGCACTGTCCAATAGCAATAGCAGCTGGACACCAACCAACCGATTGACTTCATTGCATCCGCATCGGAACGAACGGTCGGTTCCTTCATGAGTTATGGACCGTGAACCGGTTAGGCAGGTGGCCGAACGACCAAACGGTTGTTAATTCATATTTCATCTTCCAATAAATGCTTCTCGGGAAAACCGTTTTTGAGTACGCTTGCAGCTGGCTCGGAACCGAAACAAAAAGCCGAAGCGTTTTCAACACTGCCAGTAAATTGAAGTTCAGACATCAGTCAGAATAAAAGTTTTTTGGCATTAAAAATGCCTTACTCTTCACTATACGGGGCCGGGTGTCAATTAAAAGTTTCAAAAATAGCCGCGTAACCTTTTTGTGTCATAATTTTGAACGTTAATAACTCGGTCATTTGTTGATGGATTGTTATAATTTAACAACCAATCGATTCGGAAACTTTTAACTTAAACATGTATGACGACGTCGTTTCAGTATTTCAATAGCATACTATTGAAAAAATGGTTGGAATCGACCTATGTTTTCATCCACCAATCCCTGCTTTACAAAATGACGTCAACTTCTTGTTCGGCATAGGAGGCTTTGCGTCATGCATAAAAAACACCACATCGTTCTGCGTAGTATGAAGAGAAATCTATAAATATAGGCTGCACAATATTTCTTTGCCTAGTTGATGTTTGACTGCGAATGAAACAAGTAGCTCGTCCAGTGAGCTGATGACTGGATTGTATATGCGTTCACTTGCTGGATTGTCGCTTTTGCATTATGTGTTGGTGAGACTTCCTGCTGTCTGCACAACACCGCTTCGTGTTCGCTTGAATATCTTATATATCATCTAGCTATTGAAAAACCGAACCAGCATGGTTATCGGTTCTTTTGAAACATCCCATGTATTTAGCAAATTGTTGGTCGATTTTGCCATTAAAAATGCCTTACACTTCGCTTCCCGAGGCTGGGTGTCAAATTAAAACATGCAAAACTAATCGCGTGACATTTTTCTGCCATAATTTTGAACGCTCATACCTCAGTTATTTGTTGATGGATTTATATAATTCGATTCGGAAACATTCCAATCGATTCGGAAACATTTAACTTAAACTTATGAGAAAACGTCATTTGAATATTTCAATTGCATTCCATTGAAAAATTTATTTGAATTGAGTATTTTTTTTAATTCTCTGGTAACTATCAGGCTAATTTAGTATTATCGGCAATAGATCTAATTCGGATCTAATTTACAGCGCTTGTTCCTTGATGATTTGTTAATGGAATTTCCTCATTTAAATGATTCCAAAGCTTCAATATTGTAAGCTTAAAAATGTTTTAATTTGTCAACGGATCGGTTTGCATACTTAAATCTCCATTCCCATACGAACAAAACGGTGGCGCGAAAATGGATTCAGTATAAAGTTGTGTTATTATGATAATCATAGAAACTTCTTCTTCATTATATGTGACTGAACAAGTTGTTGTCCCACCAGGTATTAAACGCTTCAAAAGATTCAAAATTAAATTCTGAAACTTATTTAAAAGCGGTCTCCTTGGTTTAGTAGTATAAATGAGTTCCACAGGCTCACATATACAGTACAATTAGATACAATATCATATAGTATCAAAGATAAACTAAAGGTAAGTTTACTTGCGATTTTACATGTATCGTTTGAATAGCAACCCTCGTAGAATTTGGTTAACCGCCAGTTTCAGTTCAATTATTATTTGCTTCAAAACACGCATTGTAACTATGACAATGTTCATTCATGTGTTAATAACATCAAGTTACAATATGAACAAAATGTCTGAATTTTGTTGCGTATCAATTTCGTATATTCCTAATATGCCAAAGCGAAAATCAATGTAAGTAACTAAATATTTTATGCGGACTGTTTCACATTTTTCTTCCTCGTATTGTTGCCATATTATTTACCGACACTTTCCGAAGATTATCGACGATTTTGAAGAAGGATTAATAAAATTACACTATCACTGAGCTTACTGGTACAACATTTTTCGTTAAAATAAATAAAATCTTCTCTTGGATCGATTAACTGTTTATAAAATTAATAAGTTTGTATGTTTCTCGAAGATTATTGTCATAAAATAAAACAGTTTCATTTGTTCAGGATTAAATCTTTAGGTTGTTTGTATCTAAAATTGAGCTTTCAAGTAACTTTGAATTCTAGTTAAAGGACGTTATTCAAAATCTTAACAATGTAAAAAATTGTGGAAAGGGATCAAAATTGAATATAATTAATTATCAAGAAAAAATCTAATTGTCAATTTTATCATTCGCCAACAATCTAAGCGCTTAAACTAGAGCAAGTTTGTAATTAGTCAATTGAAAAAGTTTTTAGTTTAGTGTATCATCATCTCTTTATTTTTGTATATATTATGAAGACCTTAGAAACGTTCCATTTTTAATGTTATTGTGCTCGGTCGTGTCTTGAATACAACCCTCTAATTTTTTTTGATCAAGTTCGGAATGCTTCTGCTTTGCGTACCGTAAACCATTATTCGAGTAATTCTATCTTCGCCCAATTTCCCTAACTATCCGAACACTTTCGATCTGCACTTTTCACCATGCCAACAGCCATCATCAAATATGCATAAATGTTTTATAAGACCATAACGCGGTTGAGCTAATGGCACCCAGCCGGAAGTGGTACTGCGCATGTGGATCAACTATCAACGTTCCGAACACCACTCGCCGTTCCACCACATGGGACAAACTAACATTTTCCGAAATACGGACATTCCCACTGTCTAGTTTATGCATCCGAAAATTGAACAATCGAAAATTGAACGTCAGTTTTCATTGGGAGAATAAAAACTCAAACTGTTTGCCTGGCGGTTCCAGGAATCAATCCTTCCGGAATATGCACTGTTAGTTTCTGCCCACTTCGATAGATGCATCGATCCGTAAAGCGGAACAATTCATCAGGCCGGTTCGGTTCGAGGGTGTCGAGAAAACCCAACTCTATTCTCTGCTCGGCTCTGCCCCGCAAGAGTTCACAAGGAAACTTTTATTTGACATAAATGCACATTTAATATTTATTTATGCGGAAAACTGTGTTTCGTCGATCATTAATCATCGTTGAGTTGGACTAAAGGAAGATAGCTTTGGCCTGGCATGAAATCACAAGCATGTCGAGTGCACCAGATTGCTGCTTCGGTATGGAAGAACTAAACGACGACAATCGTTACGACAGGATCTGAATGTTGTTCCTATTGTTTCAGGCGCTTATGGCAGACGATTTTTTGTTTGCAGAATTAAAATGCTATTTCCGAAAACATAACACGTATAAATGTTGCCAGCAGGAATGGCATCAATTGTCTTGTGTGCATTGGGACTGAATTTTGATGTTTTGTATTTTATGCTGCTGTTGCAGAATTAAAAATTTGTTAACAACAAACGAACTTCAAGTTATCTCCTGTGAGGAAAAAAACCCTGTTTGAATGCACCTACTAGTGTGGTAGTGTCTTTTTACCTTTCTCATAAAGAAAGATATATACTTTTCTCGATGATAGCTGAACCGATTTTCACAATCTAAGGTTGCTGTCAGAGTGAAAGCGTCACGCGAAGCGTCAAAGCAAGCGTGCAAGCTAGTTGCATTTGATCAAAGCAAACCTGTCAGAGTGAATGCGATGCGAAAATAGTACATCGCATAGAATCGCTTCGCTTCGGTTCGCGTTCCGTGCTCACTCTGACATCAACCTAAGATTCAAATAAAAGGTCTTATGGTCCCATAGCCTGTAATTGAATTTTTATTGGGATGCAACTTCCGGTTCCGGAGTTACATGAAAATATGTGAAAATTAGTGAAAAAATGTTCTCTGAAACGACTAAACTGATTTCCACAAACTAAGATTCAAATGAAAGGTCTTAAAGTTTCCTAAAAAAATTCTAGAACATTTTATCCGGATCCGAACATTGAGATTATCCCGAAAACTTACAGTTGATTAATCTCGACATTCATCGACGCAATCTTCGTTCCCACCCCTTTTTGAGATTACCTGTTGCACGAACAAATTATGGTGATAATGAGCCGTTCTTCAGTATGTGCCGAACATTCAACAGCTGTTCCAATGTCTTCGACTTTCATTTATCTCGAAACAAGATTAAACGATTGTTTCATAGTTACCTGTCAGATTAGGATTTGTCTGGAACCGTTAATATTCTATTTTCATTCAACCCCCATTCCGTCTCTCCATGATCTTCATTTGAAACTAACTAGATTCGTTAGCCTAATTTAACCTGGTCGTTATTTCCTCTTTTTTTCTGTCTTTCACCATCCATTTTTATCACTAATTAGATCTACATGCTGATTCCAACCCCGTCGTTCGTTTTCGCTCGTTTAGCACCCCCTCCACCAACCCTTGTTTTCAATTTACCTAACCACTTTTCACCTCTCTCTCACCTCTCTCTCACCTTCTAAGTAAGAGTGCTAATACTGTTATGCTTGGTGTCATCAACTATTTATAGTGTTATAAATTTAGTTTTACTTGTAGTGTTAGGCCTAAATGTATCTGTTGGATCATTGTAATCTGTTGATACAAATGATGAGGAGGTTTTAAGCCTGCTGGAGAGAGAGATTGCTAAATTTCATCTCTTCCGGGCTTTTCCCTGCTTCAAATAAATAAATAAATAAATAAATAAATCCGACTTCCGACTCCGGAACTAAAAAGTGATAAGTGGAAAATTACCAATTTCAATAGTATTTTTTCACGAACGATTGTCAAAAACAGGTACAATTTACATGAAACTATCTGATAAATTCTTCTAGTTTGCAGAGCTTGTTAGTTTGTGGGCATAAAAACTTAATTCGGCACTACTGGTCCCCCCCTGTTCCTGTTCCGGATGAACCGAAAATGGTGAAGAAAAACTCCAAAAATAGAACTAACTTCGATTTCTCTGCGATGCTTGAAACGATTTTCATAAATCTTGATTTGAATTAAAGCTTATATTATCTTTAAAGCTACTGTGAAATTTCATCCGGATCCGACTTCCGGTTCCGCAGTTACAGGGCGATGAGTGACAAAGTTTTCAAATCGCCATACAGAATGCCAATATGTACAACATTGGTACGTGCAACTTGGAAGAAGAAAACACTAAACGAACGATGCGTGCTCTGTTCTATTCCGTACACGCTATAAAGAAAATGAAACGGTTACGGATGCCTGCTACTAGTGTGTGATATTGGTAAAAGACGGTGCTGCGGTTGATACAAATTTTAGCTATTTTACGATAAGTGCGACCAAAAGTGTAAAAGAAGTGCGGCTAAATAATAATAGTAATAATAATAATAACAATACATGTTTTATGCTGCTGATTAATGCTGTTTAGTTTGACTTACATATGTAGAAGTACTAGAAACGCAGGTTCGTTTGTTAGATTTCGTTTGATTGGTTTAATCGAAATAGAACATGAGATCGTAAGTCTAGGCTTAACTAGGTTCAAACTGTTCCAATTTGCAGGTCTTATTTGTTGCTGACAAACAAACTAACTTTTTGCTATTAAAGAACACATTACAACTAGCTTTTTACCCCAGAATTCATGAAACATGATGATCAGGAATTTAGGATAATATTTTGAACAGTGTGAGATAACCACAAACAACTCAAATATAAGGTTTTCTCAACTATGAAAACAACGCGGAAAACTCTGTACTTTTGCTTGGCTTTTTCGCGCAAGGACGACGATTTTGAGGTAGTCAGGCACATATCTTCAACTGACTGCGTATAAAAGGGAAACTGTCTTCGAAATTCGATCATTCGTCATCTAACACTCGATGTGGATAGACGAATAACCTACTACGACTAATTTCGATTTTGTTTTATTTTTTATTCGCAGTTGTCTACCTACCCAAGCTATGGGTAAAAACCGCCATAGATCCGAGAAGGATGCTAAGCCAGGTAAACGACCGTTTGCTGAGTAAAAACCAATATGCTGATCTGCCAGTTGATGTCGAAGAGGAACTGCAGAAGAAGGAAAAAATAACGCCTTTCTACCTGAAGGGCTTCCCACCAACTCTACGCTCGGATTTCAACGCACTGATCAGCAAAGGACTACAGGCAACAATCCGTTTATGTACTGAAGGCTACAAAATAACTGTTCCGGCTTTGAACCACTACAAAGGAGTGGAATGTTATCTGAAGCAGACAAAAGCGGAATACTTCACACACGATATTGCCGCCAACAAACCTATGAAGGTTGTACTTCGAGGACTACCCGACATGATGGAAGCCGAACTAAAGCAGGCACTGTCGGAGGCTGGACTAAAGCCTTTGATGGTATTTAAAATGAAGCGACATAATACGGACAAAAAGTTCAGAGATCAACTGTACCTGATTCATCTGGAGAAGGGCTCCATCACCATGAGTCAACTGAAAACGATTAAATCGTTATTTCACATAATCATCGAAAGGCAAAATTATAAACCGGTACATCGGGATGTCACACAGTGCACGAACTGTTTGAACTACGGCCATGGAGCGAGGAATTGCCACATGAAAAGTCGGTGCGGGAAATGTGCCGAACCACACAATACCAACGATTGCCTACTAGATGACATCGCTGTAAAATGTGTGAACTGTGATGGCGACCATCCATCTACTAGCAAATCGTGTCCCAAACGTGCTGAGTTCACAAAAATTCGACAACAGGCGTCCCGTAAACAATCAACGCGCAGGAATGTTCCACAGAAGGATGAAATTAATTTCCCACGGCTCCCACCGAAGAGGGAGGATATTCCGAATTTGCCGCCACTTCCTCGCAGCAATCCAAAGACTTCAGCCGCTGGTCTCAAAAAGAATTTTCCTCAAGAATCCCTCCTGGATGGGGCAATAATCAACCACAAGCAAAGGATGACTCTGGTGATTTATTCTCTGCTGAACAACTGATCGTCATTTTTGAAACAATGACAACAAAACTACGAAACTGCAGAACGTGGTTAGATCAAATCAACGCCTTAGGCAAATTCATCATCGAATATGCAATATAATGAGTTGGTTATAGTAAATTGGAATGCTTGCTCACTCAGGAGCAAAACTGCTGAATTGTCCGACTTTCTTCAAGAGAAGAATGCCGATATTGCTATTTTAACTGAAACTCTTAAACCTGAAATTTCTATTTTTATTTCCAATTACAGGATTCACAGGCTCGACAGGACAACTACCAGAGGAGGGGGAGTTGCCATTGCCATTAAACGATCCATTCAGCATAGGCTTATGTCAGCCTTTAAATTGCAACTAATAGAAGCCATCGGAATTGAGATTACAACGACGATGGGACCCATCATCATCATTGCAGCGTACTGCCCCAAACAAACCAATCTTCGAGATGGTACGTGTGCATCATTGAAGCGAGATCTGGCTATGCTCACTCGACGACAGAACAAATTCATCATTGCTGGGGACCTGAACGCACGACATGAGCTGTGGGGAAACAGAAGACAGAATCGAAACGGATTCGTACTTGCCGAAGATTACGAAGCTGGACAATACAACATCTTCGCTCCGGATCAACCAACGCGACTTTCCAGATCGGGAGTTCATTCCATTTTGGATATATTCATCAGCAACATCGCCATAGACAGCTCTCCAGTTGTCTTCTACGAGCTCTCTTCTGACCACTTTCCAGTAATATTGACGTTGGGATCTTCACCAGAAACAGTGCCTATTCAACCTCGGAGGAACTATTATCGCACCGATTGGGTCCAATTTCAACATATCGCCGACCAACTTATTAATATCGATTTGCCACTTGATTCCCCGATGGAAATCGATGCGGCCCTATCTTCCTTCCAGCATTCAATCACAGTCGCTCGTGATAGGACGGTTCCAGTACAACATATGCCGAGTTCCTCTCTTCAAATCGACAGTGTCACCAAGAAACTCATCCTTCGGAATATCTACCGGAGGCAGTATCAACGAACTGGCATCCTAGATAGGAAGACTTCTTATAACAACTTAACTAGGATAATCCAGGGAAGGATATCTGCGCTTCGCAACAGGAACTTCCAGCAAAAGCTTCGAGAAATTCTCCCACATTCAAAGCCCTTCTGGTCCTTAACGAAGGTGCTTAAGAAAAAACCGAAGCCTATTCCTCCTCTGCTGCCACCCCAGGACGCAACTGAAGGAATACCTTTAATCACTCCAGCAGAGAAGGCAAATGCGCTAGGCCAGCAGTTGGTGTGTTCTCACAATTTAGGACTCAACATTGTTAGTCCACATGAAAGAGCCGTTGCTGATAGCGTAGCTGAGGTTGACCAATCAGACAGCTTGGTTCCGGAGGAAAGTAGAGTCACTGCGAATGAGCTGATGGCTATTATGAAAAAATCCAAAAATATGAAGGCCCCCGGTTTCGACAACACATTCAACATTGAGCTGAAACATTTGAGTATTCGTTCATTTGTCTTCTTAGCTAAAATTTTTAACAGGTGCTGGGAGTTTGGTTACTTCCCTTCAAAGTGGAAGTTAGCTAAAGTTATCCCAGTTTTGAAACCGGGGAAAGATCCTTCCCTTTCCAAGAGCTATCGGCCCATCAGCTTACTCTCTGCCCTATCCAAGCTGTCAATACAAAGGCGAATTCTTGCTTTCGCAGATGAACAGGATATATTTCTGGAAGAACAGTTTGGGTTCCGGAAAGGAAGATCCACCATCCACCAACTCACAAGGGTTAATAACGTCATCCAGCAAAACAAATCAGTGTCCAAAACGACTGCCATGGCAATATTGGATATTGAAAAGGCATTCGATAATGTGTGGCACGATGGACTGGTGTTCAAACTGCATCGGTATAATTTTCCCATGTATCTTATTAAAATTATCAAAAATTATCTTGCAGATAGAGCATTCCAGGTTTCTCTGAATAATGCACTTTCAGAAAGATTTACTATTCCTGCTGGTGTACCCCAAGGAAGTATCCTAGGTCCCATCCTATACAACATTTTTACATCAGACATCCCACCTCTTCCGGGTGGTGGTGTTCTGTCACAATTTGCTGATGATACTGCCATTCTTTACAAAGGTCGTGTCATTAATGCTCTGAAGAATAAACTACAGACAGGTCTGGACGCTTTAACGGAATATTTTACAAGCTGAAAAATTGTGATCAATGCAGCAAAAAACTCAGGTCATCTTGTTTCCACATTCAAGATCTCCAAAACTTGTTCCATCAGACGAATGCAGAATACGATTCGGTGATGAGGTCATTCAATGGTCCGATGAAGTTATCTATCTAGGACTCACCTTTGACAGACATCTGATATTCAGGTCACATGTTGACAAAATCGTTCAAAAATGCAGCATACTCAAACAGAAATTTAGTGATACTCATTAGGTCTCTGTATCCGCTGATTTGTAGAACATCTAAACTTTCATTATTTTTACGTTTCGTCTTTGACTCATCAGTGCAGAGCAGTTCAAATTGAACTGCTTAGTGCTAAACTCGGCAGTTCAATTTGAACCGCTAAGCAGACGTAAAGTTTCTGCTACTTACAGAACACTTTTTGTTTTGCAACGAAGTGCAATGTCTTTTCTGGCGTGCCGAACGAAAACGTGTTTTCGACTATTTCTGGCCGATGCAGGTATGGTCATTTAGGGGTTAGCCAAATTTTGTGCTAGGGCACATAACCGTTTTCATTATTTTTACGTTTCGTCTTTGACTCATCTAAACTTTGCCTGAAGAATCAGATGGCTGTCTATAAACAAATCATCTACCCCGCAATTGAATACGCAGTCCCTGTTTGGCGGGGCTGTGCACGAACACACAAACTTAGGCTTCAGCGCATTCAAAGTAAGATCTTAAAGATGATTCTAAATCTACCCCCTTGGACAAGGACTAGTGAAGTACGTGAGATGGCCTCACTGGATATACTAGAACAAAAATTCGAACAATACTGCACGAAATTTGAAGAGAGGTGCTCAATCTCTGAAATACAAATAATTCAAAATTTGTACGTAATAGGTTAGGGATAGTTATAAGTAGGTAGATATTTTATAAATAATTAAAATAAATATTATGATTAAACATTAGTATGTAAAAAAAGAGTAACTAAAACACCTAATATTAATAACGAATCGTATGAACAACAAAGATGAAAGGCCAAAGGGTCAAAACACTTGTACTGTAAAATGTTGATGTAATACACAAAAATAAGATTAATAAACAGATATTTATGCAAAAAAATGCGAAATTCGATCATTTCTTTCTGTGCGTTGGATGCAAGCAGACGTCGTGGGACCAGCAGCTTCTGCATGGTTAAAAACCTCAAACGCTCAGGTCGGAACTCTCATTTAGACTTCAGTCGTCAGGTGGAGCAGTCGTTGATGAAAGCAGACCTTTTGCGTGGTTCAAACCTCAAACGCTTAGGTCGTGCTCTCATCAAATAAATATTATGATCAAACATTAGTATGTAAAACAAGAGTAACTAAAATACCTATTATTAATAACGAATCGTATGAACAACAAATATGAAAGGCCAAAGGGTCAAAACACTAAGATTAATAAACAGATATTTATGCAAAAAAAATGTTTTTGTCACACTAGTGGAGATCCATTAAATAGATGGATGAAACTATCGTGTGTTACCTCGTAGATAGCGAAATAGACAAAAACAAAAGTCTCGAATCAGTATCGTGCGGCAATAACAGATGGGTAGAAATAGACTTGTGATCATTGTATGTGTTTCTGTTGAATTAGTTTCCGTCGATACGGGACTGTAAGTGAATACCGTGGTGGCTAAGTACAGCGAAGCATGCTTAGTTTTCGTCCAATCAATTGGACTTTCTCTTCATGTGTTTTCATATGCAGGGTAGTTTAATTGGTAAAACAATTTCCCCGGTTAGGAGTTAGCTACGGGTTCGAGTCCCGTCTCTGCGGTAACATTTTCGCGGTTTTCATTACGTCATTGTGTTCACATGTCAGTTTTCCAATCTGTTTCTCCGTTAGATACTGATCATATGTATATATTGCCTATGAAATAAACGTAAAACGTATTTTGATACCTTGTATCGATACCCAAAATTTCGGCATCCCGATACCCTAGGTATCGATGCTTTACTTTCCGAGTACCATCGCTACTGAATACACCCTTTAAGGGAACCAAATTCATTGTGGTGCCTTCCCGATTATTAAATGCTCAAAATTGGCCTGCGAAAGCGATAAATAATTTCCAACGAAAGAAAAAAAGCAAAAAATGATACTCATTAATCCATTTAAATACTTCAACCGACTTCAACAGCTTTCAACTACCATAAATGACATCTGCAGCTTTCATCACTTACCCGACCAGCGTGAGGTAAATTTTCCCGACTGTAAACCATTTCCCCTCTTGAATTGCCAATGAGAAATATTATCAGTACTGGCAAGGGAGTGAGAGCGTGGAGAGGGGTACTGGTAGGAACTTGGTGTTCACAAAGCTGACCGCAAGTGCTTGCGGAGCTGAAATGGCTGCTACACTGCATTTCGCCGACACAAAAGTGTGTAGCAGAATGAATTTTCATAAATTTGAAAACTTTTCCAAAACTTCTTCATCGCATCCGCATGGCATCAAATCTAGATATTTTTGAAATCGTGCGAATAATAACTTTTCTTGTTTTCTTTCCACAGTAAAACCAGACCAGACCAGACCCGAAAACCGGGGGGACCAGGGAAACACATCGCACATCGAGTCAAACAAGGCGGTACCATTATTATCTGCATCTACTATTGTCACCCGGATGACTTTTATTGCGGTATAAGACTGAAATATTGCCCGGCACTAGTATCTGTGTAACACTCAGTTGAATTACGTGCGGGTGTGCGCCGGGTGATTGCGGATTGCTAGCCAAATACAAAAATGAACTCACAGTTGTCAGCTTACGATGGTTGGGGGGGCAGGGTGAATTTTTCGGTGAAAGGATGGGCATGTTTCATCCGATCCGACCCAATCCCCGCAACCATTCCGATAGATCATCCCGCTCCGATAACGATCTTCAATTTCTGCGCGGGAAAGCGACTGTGGCGGCACCGGCGAAAGTATATTTGCAGCACTTGGTTCGACGGTGAGAATATTTTTTTTGTCTTCTTCACCGGAGGGGTGGCACTTTCTCACCTCCCGGTTATAATGTAACACGTTTCTTCGCTAGCGGAATGGAATAAAAAATAACCGAGACGGAGGTAAATCCAATGGAATGGAAATTTTTAAAGTGACTTTGCTCTGTTGCTTGTGGTGCGGTGTTTTGAAATACGATCTAGGGAACGAAAATTTTTCCTGATTTTCGGTTTTCCATTACGCTTCTTTAAGGTAGAATCTAGTAATGAACCAATTCAAAAAAAAAAAAGATCGAGAGATGGTCCGGTTCCGAAATTGGCATGTGAAATGTTTTCCCAAAAACACCCCGAATGCGGCATCCCGGACACCGAGCGGTACCTCTCTATGGCAGCACGAGTACCGAGCAAACAAAATCACACGAATCGACACCATCCATTATCTGTGCTCCCCTGTGTGCATTCACTGCACACAGATTCTCACACGTTTTTTTTTGTGTGTGACCGTACAGAGGACCGTACCGGTGCCATTTTGGTTCGCCTTCGACGCCTTTGTTCTGACAATTCCCTCGCACATTGCACATCGCACCGCACGACACGACACGGGCCCCCGCCGCAATAAAGCCGGTAATCGGTTTAAATTCTCATGTAGCAAAAGTATTATGGGACATATTCTGCATACAAATCGCCAATAAATCATATTTCCATAAATCACCGAATTAAATTTTTGAACAGTGCGCTGTCTGATAACAGAAACATTGAGTCAGCTAGCCGACTGGGTGGCTGACTGAATGACTGCGGCGCTGTACGGCGAACTCGGGGTCGTAGCCGTTGTCGTCGTCGTCTGCGTCGTCGTCCTTCCAGTCGGTAGGTTACACTGAGGTACCAAACGATTTCCAATAACGTGAACTAGGTGAAGCACTTATGGAACGCGCAAAAACGTTCGGAGCCGGTTTGCTGCGGTTTGCCACTAGCTGCAATTTGGTTGCTCAGAGTAGGAATAATTTGCTTTAACATATATATTTCATATGTGGCGGGGTTACCCCCTTACGTGGGAAAATGAATTATTCTTGATGAAATCTACTGCTTAGCAGTAGTTATCTATAGCTAGATGTAAAGATTCGTGTTAATGCTATCCCAGATGGAGAGCCATTATTGGTTTGACAGTGAAGATACTTTGATAATGCGGGATCCACGCCATGCTATGCTATAAATCGTAGAAATGGAGAAGGATATTCAGGAGCGATGCAGATCATGATTCATTTCGGCATTGAATACACCTTACTCTACTGTCTTGGGCTGAGTGCCGTTCTAATTGAACAACTGTCAGGCAAGAGGAAAGGAACTGATTTACCAGGTGTTGGAATTAGCTAACTGAAGGTTTGGCGTACCAAACAATGGAATTGTTCACATGACTTTTCGACGGTCAGAAAACGAGCATTGCAGGGAAAATATCCGCATAATAAAGATCGTCACGATAAAATAGTTAAGTTTCAGGATAATGCCGGACCCCATCTGTCGAAAGTCGTTAAAATTTATTTGGAACCACTAAAATCCAGAAAATCTGCCCCACTCGCCCTATTCACCGGACCGATTACACCCAAACCTCCATTTACGTAATAAACAGGGGTTGAATTATGACGTAAACAAAGTTTTCCTTATGTACATGTAATATTGGATATTGTTACCTCCAAGCTCGGTAAAACTTGATAAAATATGCACAATGTGATTAGTATTTGTAAATAAATACTTCTAAATAATAGCTCCTGAATTTAACAAATATATTATTCATATAATCATAAATTTTTTTGTTTTTTTTCTAATTCTTATTATTATTGTGCATTTATTATTACTACCATTTCATTAAATTGAATTCCTTATTATAAATTTAGATCACCTTTGCATTAATTTTAAATTATTTTGTTAAATATTTACTATAAATTATTCTTTAATATTCAATTTTACATCCTTGTCCATATACGGTGTCAGATTTTCCCTAAACCAATAAACACAAATTTAATGTGAAACAAACACCCTGTTATATTATCCAAAATTTGAATTTAAAATTTGCTATAAAAACTTCCCGAACTCCCTGGCACAATAAAATTCCTATCATTTGGCATTACCCGCTACGAACCAAAAATGAAATGTCATTCGGCCCGTTCGACTTTTCTGTCAGGACGCCGCCGGGTATATGAACCCCAGCGAATGATCATTCGCTCTCTTTTCTGGTAACAAAAGTCTAGTAATATAAAGTGGGGTTATTAATAAGTACGCATTATTCTTCCAGTGACAAAAGTGTTGACCACGGTCTAAAAATAAATGATTGTGAGTAACCCTGCATCGGGTGGAACCTAGTGCCTGATGAAAGTCCCCCGAAATTCACCGCAGGAAAAGTGTAGAATTCGACGGAAGAAATCCGCCTAGATATAGGCTTTGCACGTGTAAGCAAAACGGTTGTGAAACGGTAGCCATTGTTTCTGCTGTCGCGGTGGACGGCTACTATTCCGCCTGGTGGACTTCAAGCATCGCAGAGGCGGCCGCTGGAGATCGTCGCTAGAAGACAACGTATCAAAATCGTAAGCGGATGCCACTTTATCCCTTTTTCTTTAAATCCCTAATAGTCAAACTTTATAAAATGAAAGACTTAAATAAATGGTTCGTTCTCATTGTGCATATAAATTAAGTGTTTCTAATGTTAAAATATTAAATCTTTTACGATATTCTTTTGAATGGATAATTTTGGAACAAATATCATCAGTATTTGCAGGAAAAGGATGCTCTAAGTTGCTTCAATACCCAAGATTCCGACTTCCGGTATATCGAGATTCGTTACAAACCATCAGAATATGAGTATTTTCGGAACGGGTTTGATGAGTTGATGTCCGAAAACGATGTTTAAAGTAGTTTCAAAATCCAAATTTGCCATCTTCCGGATTATTGATATTTCTTTTTTTTTTAAGAAGAAATAATTTGGTTATTTTCAAAACGCCGGAAAATTAAGTGTAAACGCGTTTCAAAAACCCAAATCGGGAGTTCATCAGTTGCATCAGTATTCTTTGACGACCATTACGGTATGATTATATATCATTTGAAAAGTAGATTTGTTTCAGAAAAAGGTACTTTGTGTTCCACTTTATTGTTGGAATATTGCACTATATTTTCGAAACGACCACAACAAGCAAACGTCTGATAGGCTTGTTCGAATGCCTGAAATAAAAAGTAGAAAACCTGACAGAATCGACTGTCTGTCCAAATAGGATGAAACAAATGAAACACGTCTTCAGTATGGCAATCTTTTCTTCCTGATAAAGGAACATTTTCGAGTTAGGATTAATTTTTAGAGATGACGAGCTCATATTTTTGCATGCCTTTCTTCAAAATTTTGTAATCAAAACCCAAAAATGGTGTCCAAGAATCAATTCCAATAAATCAATTAGGCAATCTATAAAAAATATGCACAGGAAAAAAGTTGGATACTCTTTCAATAGTAGGAATAAAAACGAAATTGATCTCCAATTTTCTTAGCAGCTCAGGAAAACCATCATTTCACGTTAATTCAATTACCTTTTTTGGACGACGAAGCTACCTCAATTAACTCGCATTTACAGTCGACTGCTGTTTAATTTCGTGCTCATATGAGTAAATCCATGCAAAGTGTTCAAATCACTGCTAGAAGCTTGCTCGAAATCTACTCGAAAACTGTTCCGAAAATTTCTTGAAAAACTTCTCGAAAATTGCTCCAAAAACAGTTCTGAAAACTGATTAAATAACTGCTCTAAAACTGCTTTAAAAACTGCTCGAAAATTGCTCAAAATAACAATTTTAAAAACTGATTAAATAACTGATCAAGAACTACTTGAAAAACTTCTCAAAAACTACTTCAATCTATTTGAAAAAAATGCCCGATTAAACTGCTCGAAAAACTGCCCGAAAAACTGTTCGAAAACTACTCATAAACTACTCTAAAAACTGTTTAAATAACTGTCCGAAATTGATTCTAAAAACTGCCCGAAAAGAACACTAAATCGTTATAAATAACTGAACAAAAAACTTGTCGAAAAAGAGCCCGAAAAATACACTGAAAACTTTTATGAAATAACTGCACGAAAAACTGCTCGAAAAAATAGTCTAAAACTGTTCCAAAAACTGATCGTAAAAGCTGCTCAAAAACCGATAATAACATTTGGGAAATTGCTCGAAAACTGCCCGAAAAGTACTCTGAAAACTGCCCGAAAAACTCGTTAGAAACTGTTGCAAACCTGCTCGAAAAAGTAGTTTCTAAACTGTTCGAACAACTAATCTGAAAACTGTTTAAATAACGGCCAGAAAACTGCTCGAAAAACTGTGAAAACTTTTCAAATAAATGCCCCCAAAAATTGCTCGAAAAAATGCTACAAAACCTGCTCGAAAAACTGCTTCAAAAACTTCTCGTAAGCTACTCTGTAAACTGTTTGAATAACTGCTCTACTCAACAACTGCTTGAAAAGAACTCTAAAAACTGTTCGAAAAGAACTCTTAAAACTTATTATAATATAACTGCCCGAAAATATAACGTTTCACGAATCTGTTCCAAGAAATGCTCGAAAAAGCTACTCAAAAACTGTTAAATAACGTTTGAAATCTACCCGAGAAGTATTGTAACACTATTTAAAAAACTGCTCGAAAAACTCATCTAAAAACTGATAAAATAACTACTCGGAAACTGATCGAAAAACTACTCAAATAACAGTTTAGAAAACGAAACGTTTCATTAAACTGTTTCAAAAACTACCCGAAAAAGCTACTTAAAAACTGCTAAATAACGTTTGAAAGCTGCCCGAAAAGTATTGCGGCAACTTTTTTAAATAACTGCTTCATCAGAAACTGTTGTAAAATTGCTCGATAAAGCTGCTTCAACACTGCTCGAAAAACTAAAAATCTAAAAACTGATTAAATAACGATTAGAAAATCTGCTTCAAAGACTGCTCGAATAACTGCTTAAAAAACTACTCGAAAAGCTACACGAAAATACTGCTCAAAAAACACTCTGAAACCGTTCAAATAAGTGCTCGAAAACTGCTCGAAATCTGTTCGAAAAATTACTTGAAAATTGTTCGAAAAACTGATCAGAAACTGTTCCAAAAACTGCTCCACAAAGCTGCTTCAAAATTGGTCGAAAAACTGTGCTTTGAAAACTTTTTCGATGAATGCCCTAAAAACTGCTCGAAAATATGCTACAAAAACGGTTCGAAAAACTGATCTAAAACCGGTTAAATAACTGCTCGAGAATTGCTAAAAAAAACTGGTACAAAAACTGATCGAAAAATTACTTGAAAGAATTGTTCGAAAACTATTCTAAAAATCATTTAAATAATTGCTCGAAAACTGTTCGAAAAACTGCTCGAGGAAACTGCTCCTTAACTGCTCGAAACTATTCCAAAAACTATTCAAATAACTCGTGAACTGCTCGAAAACCTGCTACAAAAACAGCTCTAAAAACCTCTCTCTAACTGCTACAAAAATAACTCGAAAACAACTAAAAAAACTGCTCAAAAACTACTCTAAAAACGGTTTAAGAATTTGTTCGAAAACTACTTTCAAAACAGTTTGAATACTCGATCGATAACTACTCGACAAGTTGCTTAAAAACTGTTCCAAAAACTGCTCCAAAACTGCTCGAAACTAATCGGAAAACTATTAAAAAAACTCGTGAACTGCTCGAAAAACTGTTTAAAACTTTGATTGAAAGAATTTTCCGACAACTACTCTAAAAATCGTTTAAATAACTGCTACAAAAACTGCTCGAAAAACAACTCGAAAAACTACTTAAAAAACTATTCTAAAAATTGTTTGAGAATTTGTTCGAAAACTACTTTGAAAACAGATTTAATATTTGACCGATAACTACTTGACAAGTTGCTTAAAAACTGTTCGAAAAACTGCTCGAAAATGACTGTTAAAACTGTTGAAATAACTGCTCAAAAACTACTCTAAAAACTTCCCGAAAAAATTGCTTGAAAATCTACTGAAAAAACTGCTCTGAAAATCGTTTAAATACCTGCTCAAAAACTTCTCGGAAAATTGATTGAAAAAACTGGTCTAAAAACCGTTTAAATAACTGCTACGAAAGCTGCTCAAAAACTTCTCGAAAAACAACTCGAAAAACTACTTAAAACTGCTCGAAAACTACTCTAAAAACTATTCAAAAATTTGTTCCAAACTGCTCGAAAACTACTTTTAAAACAGTTTCCATATTTGATCGCTAACTTTTAGACAAGCTCCTTAAAAACTGTTGGAAAAGCTACTCGAAAAACTGTACGAAACCTACTGTTAGAGCTGTTGAAATAACAGCTCAAAAACTACTCCAAAAATTCTCGAATGAATTGCTCTAAAATTTACTTGAAAAAACTTCTCCAAAAATCGTTTAAATACCTGCTCAAAAACTGCTTCAAAAATTGCTAAAAAAAAAACGGCTCGAAAGCTGTTCGAAAACTGTTCGAAAAAATAATTTAAAATTGTTCAAATAAATGCTCGAAAAACTGCAAAAACCTACACGAAAACCACTCTAAAAATTGTTTAAATACCTGATCGAAAAATACTCGAAAAACTGCACAAAAAACTGTTCGAAAAATACTGGAAAAATTGATCGCAAAACTAGTTGAAAACTATTCTAGAAACTGCTCTAATAATTGCTCGATAAACTGTTCATAAAACAGTTCAAAAATTGCTCGAAACTGCCCGTAAACAGCTAGAAAGCTTCTCAAAAACAACTTTATTCGAAAAACTGCTCGAAAACTATCCTAAGATCTGTGTAAATAACTGCTCGAAAACTTCTCTTAAAACTGTTCGAAAAATGATTTTAAAAACTAATAAAAAACTGCTCGAAACCCGCTTGGAAAACTGCTCTAAAAACTGTTTGAATAACTGCTCGAAAAACTGCAATAAAACTGCTCAAGAAAACTGCTAGAAAACAGATCGGAAAAACTGCTTGAAAACATATCTAAAAACTGTTTCAACAAGTGCTCGAAAAACTGCTGAAAACTGCTTAGAAATACTCGAAAATTACTCCAAAAACTGTAAATAACTGCTTTCAAACTTTCAAACTTGTTCAAGTGACTGTTCGAAAACTGTACCAACAACTGCTTAAAAACTGCTCGAAAAACTGCTGAAATCTGCTTGAAAACCGCTTTAAAAGTTTTTGAAATCAAATACTACTTGAAAACTATTCTAGAAACTGCTCGAATAATTGCTCGAATGATTACGCGATAAACTGCTCATAAAACTGTTCAAAAAATTGCGAAAACAGCTAGAAAAACCTCTCAAAAACAACTCTAAAACTTTTTAAATTACTGCTAAAATCTGTGTAAATAACTGCTCGAAAATTTCTCTAAAATTAGAATTATTCCAAAAACTGCTTGAACATTACTCAAAAAACTGTTCTAAAACTAACCTGAAAACTGTTGGAATAACTGCTCGAAAAACTGCTATAAAACTGTTCAAGAAAACTGCTCAGCAGTTTTCAGCTCAGAAAAACTGCTTGAAAACATCTTTAGAAAATGTTTCAATAAGTGCTCGAAAAACTGCTCGAAAATTACTCGAAAAACTGCCCTAAAACTACTCCTAAAACTGTTGGAATAACTGCTACAAAACTGCTATAAAACTGCTTGAAAACAGCTCGAAAAACTGCTAGTAAACTATTTTACAAACTGCTCGAAACTTCTCTAAAGACTGTTTCAATAGGTGCTCGAAAAACTGCTTAGAAATCCTCGAAAATCACTCCAAAAACTGTAAATAACTGCTCCAAAAACTTCTTGAAAAACTGCTTGAGAACAACTTTCAAACTTGTTCAAGTGACTGTTCAAAAACTGCTCGAAAAGTGCTTAAAACTGCTCAAAACTGATTGAAAACCGCTGTAAGAGATGTTCAAATAACTGCTCGAAAATTACTCGAAAACTGCTCGAAAAACTACTTGAAAACTATTCTAGAAACTGCTCGAATGATTGCTCGATAAACTGATCAAAAATTGCTCTAAACTGCGCGAAAACAGTTATAAAAACCTCTCAAAAACAACTCTTAAACTTTTTAAGTTACTGCTGAAACTGCACTAAAAAGTGCTCGAAAATTGGTTTTAAAACTGCTCGAAAACTACTCTAAAATCTGTGCAAATAACTGTTCGGAAATTTCTCTAAAAACTAAAATTGTTCCAAATGCTGCTCGAAAGTTACTAGAAAAACTGCCCTAAAACTACTCTAAAAACTGTTGGAATAACTGCTCGAAAAACTGCTATTAAACTGCTCAAGAAAACTGCTTGAAAACAGATTGGAAAAACTGCTTGTAAACATCTTTAGAAACTGTTTCGATAAGTGCTCGAAACTGCTTAAAAATCCTCGAAAACTACTAAATAAAATTAAAAATCTTCGGAAACTACTAAATAACTGGTCCAAAAACTTGTCGAAAACAGCTCGAAAAACTGCTTGAGAACAACTTTTAAATTTGTTCAAGTAACTGTTAGAAAAATGCATCAAAAACTGCTCAAAAACTGGTCGAAAAACGGTTTGAAAACTACTCTACAAACTGCCTGAAAACTACTGTTTGAATAACTGCTCGTAAACTGATCTGAAACTGCTCTAAAAACTGCTCGTGAATAATCGATAAATCATAATTAAAATTTTTGCCTACAAACCCACATTTCGCTGCATGTTGCCCTTATCACTTTCGACATAAAGACTGTCCCAGAAAATATGGACGCGACCAAAAACCGCTGCCATTTCGCAATGGTTCAGAATCTGTCAATTTTTATGGCTGCGTCCTGTTGTTTACACTCTTCTATAACCACTTGTGCAGTTGTTTATTAGTTTTCATTAGTTTGTTTCGAAATGCGTGAACAAATGGAGCACAGAACGCGGACTGTTACTGAGAAAGAGAGCAAAACTGAATGGAGTAAGTGAAAAATTGAGGTCGAAAAATTTGGTAAGAAAGCTATGGTCTGGCAAGCAATTTGTAGCTGCGGTAAGATTCCGAAACCCTTCATCACCACTGCTTCAACGAACAGCGAAATATACATCAAGGAATGTTTACAAAAACGACTTCTACCCATGATTCGAAGCCACAAGGATCCTGTTGTTTTCTGGCCAGATCTTGCTTCTTGCCACTACTCGAAATCAACGTTAGAATTGTATACTACCAAAAATGTCACTTTCGTCCCAAAAGACATGAATCCACCAAATTGCCCACAACTTCGGCCAATTGAGGAATTTTGGGCATTAACGAAGCCACATCTTAAGAAACATGTTTCGGCAGCCGAAACCATTCAACAGTTCGAAAAAGATTGGAAAATAGTGTCAAAACTTGTCGCCAAGAAGTCTGTACGGAATTTAATGAGGAACGTTCGCAAGAAGGTGCGCCAGCTAGTATACAATGGCTAAGTAGCAAGTGTTGAGTATAATATTCTGATGTTGTAGTCTAATATTATCGAATAAAATTTGAATATCTTGTGAATTATTTACAGCGAAATCAAAGTGCGTCCATACTATCTGGGACAGTCTTTACCTGAACTTGTTTGAACACTAAAAAATAGGTAATCGGAAAAGGTTAAATGTATTATTGCTGCTGCTATCTGCTCCGAAAATGTTACCGAATATACGACGTAAGCCTTAAAGCACACCTCTCTGAATCAAAATAGTACGATGTTTCGTCCAATCAGATCAATATTGTCATCTGTCTCCTCTTATTGAAGCCCACCATTCTATCGATTACATAAACTAAAATCGTATTATGGAATAAAAAAAACAGAGAACCAACTCACTTTTCAGCATGACTTGTCGAATCCGGATACGAAACTGTTATTTGATTCTTTTTTCCACTCCAACCACCATCAGGACTATGAATTATGGGTCATTATACGATATTACGACTTTACGGTATCGACGATGGTGCAACCCATTTTTCATCCGATGATAATAGCATAGCATTGGTAGGCTCGAAGAGATAGATCCTGGTACCCGGTGCCTTTCTGCCATCAAAAATATGGCCCATACAGTATCAGTCAAAAAAAATGAAAAAGAAACGTTGGCTGACACGTTTCTGTTGAACAATGCTGACATTAAGGAAACCGGCAAATCCGTCCAACGTTGAACGTGAGGGATTCCATCCACTCTACGGTTGATACCTCAGGCCAGTGTCTGTTTTTAGACAAATATTCGTTGAGGTCGGCCCGTAAAATGCTGAACATTCCGTCGGACAGAACCCAACAGATGACCCCGCATTAACGAGTTCACCCTTTCGAATCATAAATTTCTACAAGACAGCCCCAAGTTAAGCCGATATTTCAGCACCCATTTAGGGATAGTTTGCAGCCATCTGCAGACACCTCGCTACAAATTGCTTAAATTAATTACTATTCCCACAAGCAGCGCGATTTATTTTTCCCCGCTTCGGTTTCTTCCCGCTGTAGTGGTGCATCGCTTCGTTAGCAAAACTTCAGGAGCGGTGAGAGAAAAAAGGTGTAAATTTCGCTGCATTCATCAAGCCCACCTTCTCACACACCCACAAACTACTGCAACTTCCCCGGCACACTGGTATGACTGTTACTGCTCACCTCCGGTAGTCAGAAGCCGATTGCCGAGTCTCGTTTTCCCCGAAGAAGCATCAATGCACAGAAAAACTTTCCCATTTTCGTTTACTCACAAGTTGTGCTGGTCCACCCCGCTTTTGGAGTGCCGCTGATGCAGCCGGTGGAAAAGTTTGGCGTCGAATACAAATGAGTTAATCCGGAAGGTAGTTTCACCGAACTTTTTTTTGGTACCTCGAGCCAAATTATTGGCACCGAACGAGAGTTTGTGTTGCTCACTGAATCAGCACATTATAAGTTTTATTCATTCGGCTTCACTCCTGCCTTGCCAGGCGGCTTTTGTTCCAATTAACTAGAGTGTGTGCCTTTTCTGTGGGTAACCTCAAGTTGAGTGAATTTTTGTCGTGAATACGACTTACTTTACTATGGGGCGCCTTTTCAAAATTTACTCTCTGGAAGAGTGATAAGTTTTTGATCGTGAATATCTCTTGTTATACTTAACGCAACAACATAATTTTTTCTCCATGCTATCAGCAATATAATCAGGAATTTGTGATTAAATTTTCAACAGTGTAAAAACACCATAAATAACTCAAAATCTATTTTTTTTAACTTTTGGAAACAACGAAGAAAACTCATCTCGTTTGCTTGCCTTCTTCACACCAGGACGACGGTTTTGAGGTAGTCAGGCACATATCAGTTGCGGTGTACTACTGGCCGAGTGGAATAGTGAACTGACCGAGAATTATTCCTTTTTTTTAGTACGTTAGACGGAACTGGATATCGTGCTGATGTTCTTCACCATCATCAGTAATAATAAGGTGGTAAAAACTTCAAATGCTCAGGTGCTGCTTTTCTTCGCATTCAGACGTTGTGGCTAGCAGTAAACCAGCAGTAGTAGAGAACTGAATTTTTAGTTAAATTCAAGAACTAATCTCAGAACCTAGATTCTGGTCCACCTGAATTCTGAAGTTAATTTTTATGTGGAACACATTTTTGTTTTCTATATATTAGAAACTCAAGAAAAATGTGGTCAGCTTTTGAACAATTACAGCTCAGTCAATTTTGTATCAATTATATCATGTCACCATTTAATTGGAAATATTTCTACGTATTTATTTGAATGTTCATAGCCATGTATTTTTAATTGTATATCATTGAAATAATGATTAATAGCTAGCAGTGTCCTGTTTTGCCTGCAAAAAATCTCCGGCATACCGGATTTCCTTGCCATAGTCAACGGTTTTGAGGAAGTAAGCGATATATCAATGGGAAAGCATCGCTTTTAAGTGCATAACATTTATTTCTAATTTATATAAGATTAACTGTATTGATAATGAGAAAAAGTTTATCACTTCAATCGAAATCGCAGAAAGGTAGAGAACCGCTATAAAAATAACTGCTTGCATACAAAATTTGAATACAAGCTTGGCGAAGAGAAGCTTAAATATCGATATTCGTGTAGCAATCATGTACAAACATATAACATAATTGCATACATTTGGGCTATTGATGTAATTTCGTCGGCTACAAAAAAAAATCAAATCACGACAAATAGAGTCTATATTCTGGGTTCGCAGACTCTCGTGCATTTGCGGATTCAAAAGTGTGACGATTAATTGAAAATGTCGATCATTAGATCATTAGAATTTTGGCTGCCTTGTTCAACATCAATGGCTCGAACAACCCCATGGGGCTGATCCTTGTAGTTTCAAGTTCCGAATTTAGTTTCATACTTCTATTTCATAATTTCGTTCCAAATCACAGATTCAGAATTTAAAACTATGACTCTGGAACTGAATCCTATTTCAGGATTTTGAATATGGTTTCAAATTCAGTTCCTTGTTCAGGGATTCGAATCCAGAGATATGATTTAGGATTTTTCAGAATTCATGAACAAAATTCAGGATTTGAATTTTAGATCTGGATTCTGAAACTAAATATTGGATCTGAACACCGAACCTTCATTTAAAAACTGAATTCAAAACTTTAATTCCTGAATTAAATTTCAGAATTTAATTCATCAATTCAGTTTCAGCATCTATTTCCAGAATTCAGAACCTACATGTTGGAACTAAATTGTGGACATAATTTCTGGAATTAGATGCTGAAACTGAATTCAGTTCCTATATTAAGACTAGGAATTCAAGTTCAGAATTTAGTTCTATAACGCAATTTGGAAAATTCAAAAAATTACTTCAGTTCCATACTTCTAGAACTAAATATATGACCTGGGTTTTTGATCTAGATTCCGAAAATTTGCAGCTGAAATCGGAGCGTGCCCCAGATTTATGTATTAGTTCTTAAATTTTAACAATTATAAACATTGGACAAATTACGCAAAGCGGTTTTTTAGAACCACTCAAATAGTTCCAAAGGATTTTGAGTATTTCTACTAGTATCTAAATCTACAAAACTGTATTTGTTCCGTGTTATTTAATTGTATGGTAGAATATGTTTGCCGTCAATTAGTCGTACTGTAGCAGAGATGCATCGTTAAAATTCTGGAAGCGAAGCAATGAAAGTTGCAAAATATACACAATCTAAAACGAATGATTATCTCTATCCGGAAGTGAGAAAGAAATATATCAGTTTTATTCGTATTCACGTCCTCCAGTTATGTCTGTAACATTACCCACCCGCCTTTTTTATTAATCAGCATGTGTTTTTCGCCGGAATATACGATACGAAGATAGAAATTGAATGAAACCTTAAAATTACTCCTTTCAAACTAATCGTGTGACTATCGATTAGGCATTCCATAAGATGTAAAACTTGCTTCAGATAGAATTGGAACAAAGACAATTGCCTGTATTTCAGTTATTTATTATAGAATTCAAGATCTGTTTTTATACAAATGTAGCGTTTTTCTCATACTTTTAAATACGGATACAATTATTCGTCACGGTTTCGAAGAAATTCTCGAATTTTTCCTGTAACACGGCTCATTAGGCGGCGCACACCTTCTTCGTCCATCGTTTTAGCTATCTTATTCCACCAGGTCGTCATCTGATTGATGTCTTTGACAACGTTTCCCTTTGCCTTGAGTCTCCTCATCACGATTGCCCAGTCTTTCTCAATAGGGTGGAACTGGGGGCAGTTGGGTAGGTTAAGGTTTTTCGGAACAAACTGGACCCCTTTCTCTGCATACCATTCTTGAACGACTTTGCTGTAACGACAGCTGGCCAAATCTAGCCAAAACCTTACGAGATGGTCGTGGGATCGAATGAACGGCAAAATTCGTTTTTGGAGACACTCTTTTTGGTATAGTTCCGATGTCATTGTCTCATTTGTAACGAAAACTTTCGTTATTTTGCCACAGCTGCAAATGCCATGCCAAATCATAAATTTTTTTGCAAATTTGTCGGCAAAAACAAATTTAAATTTGGCTGGAACATCCCCCCGAGCCGTTGCCAAGTAAAATTTTTGACCTGGGATGTTTTTCGAAGTCAGCCTTGACATAAGTTTCATCGTCCATCAGAAGACACCCGTCGAACTTGGTCAGCATCTGGTCATATAGTTTCCGAGCACGAATTTTGACCACACTATTCTGTTTTATGGTCTGATTTGGCTGTTTGCTAGCTCGATACGACTTGGTTCCTTCCCGGAGTCGAGTTCTCCTCACGGTACTATGGGCAGCACCGAATTTTCTGGCCAAATCACGGTCCGACAGATTAGGATTTCTCTTAATCGTCTTCAAAATCTTACCACGCCGTTTCCGGTCGACAGTTCCACTCCGACGGTAGGCTTGAGGGTTCCGAATCGTTGTCAATGTTTCCTTATACCGTTTGATAACGCGCCACACGGTATTTCGGGGCAATTTCAGCTGTTTAGCTAGCCTAGATGCAGACCACAATGGATTTTCCCAATAACTGTGCACAATTTTTTCCCTTCTTTCGGCTTCCATGTTGATTGTTTACAAAGTACAGTCGATTTGCGGAATGTCAAAAGTCATACGTGAAGCTTACAAAATTCCAAAATTCCCAATACGTGGGCGCCAAGAACTTCCAAATCCGTCCACCAGGAGCGCCACAATATGATCAAAAGTTTGTTCCAATTCTAAATAAAGCAAGCTTTACGACAACTGGCTTGTATGACCAGTGCCCTATGAATTGAACCGCCAACCCGGGTCAGGTCAGGATGGGATAAGATTGTATGGAAAAAAGATGAACAGGTTTATTTTTTCGCTCCACCTAACTTTTCGTGTTTATTTTGGGTCCCATAAGAACTATGCAACTCAACTGGATCGTGAAATTATATTTTTGCACCCGAGGTTTCAAGTTTGTGTGGGATTTGGTATGAGGAAATGGACTTTTTGCAAGTTTTCCTATACTAAATTCCAACCTTGGACGCAAAAATCTAGTTTCTCCTATTGAGTTAAAATTTTGCATAGTTCTTATGAGACCCAAAAGGACTACGAAAAGTTTGGTGAAGGTGAAATCAAAATTTTGTCTCACCCTAGTGAGCACATAAGCTCTTCCATATGTGCATCGGTTTGTTATAATTGGTTCCGAAATACCTGACAAATCGCAGTAAGTTTGGCAATACTGGACCATTGGTTTTGGTTCTTCCGGGTTGTAATGACATTTCCATTTAAACTGCTAATACACTGATGAATCGATGGCGAAACGTGTGGAAAATAAGGATGAACGAAGTGTTGTATAATCGGGTTGCCATTTGAATTAAGTTTCATTCCATACACAGAATTACAATTGGCAGAGCGATAAAAAAGAACATGTGATCTAAAAACAAACTTTCTAAGATATAACCGCACTTGTTAGGTGTCTTGTGATGAACCAGAAACCTTTGCAAACGCACGATATTTTTTTTGTATTATGTACCAGGTTGCTCTGGTACTGTTGCTTTTTACGGTTGTGTACGAATTACTCAGGAAATCATCGCTTCATCGCGATAACTATTACTTTCATTTCAGTAAATCCTTCAAGTTAACTTTGCTGACAATTTGATCGGGTCTATCGCATCTGTTGCCAAATATATTTTGTTTCCCTTCGAGTATGAGCAAGAAAACGCTACGATGAACTGCGTTCCTGAATTTTTATTTATATACTTATTTCTGTTGCGTTGGTCATGCCGTGAAGCACTCAAAAAAGAAAAAAAAATACCCGACAGTTTTCTCACAATGAATGAGCTTAAATAGAATTTTTCTACACTTGCTACAGAAAAAACGTGTTTAATCCACCTAGCAGTGAGATGATACCTATTTTTATCAATCCGCATGTGTTTTTTGCATGAATATTCTTCGGTGTTTAAGTTTTCATGACATTATTTTAATGACCCTCGTTTTAAGCGACAATTTGAGATTTTAATCACACATTACTCTGTAATGTCGAAACTGCAAATCGGATCGAATTTGAATCTAGAAGTGTGATAATCGATTAAACATGCCATGATATGTAAGTTCCACTCTAGAGTTTACGGTAATTTAAGGTACTTCCAGAGCCGGTATTCAGGAACCAGCATAACCCAAACCGATTCGTATGGCCATATGACGAATAAATTACAACAGTTTTGAGTTCAACTTTGAAGCTTTTCGGGATTGTCATCTTCTATATCGGTTTGAATTTTAAAAATTCATCATCATGTAATTCGAGAACCGGAAGTCATAATTGGATAAAATAATTAATTTTTGTATATAAGTTTGTTTTAATTAAAATTTTTGTTTCTAAAATTTGATTAGGCTTTTTTTGAGAAAACGATTGAGCTTTGAGAAACGATTTTATACTGGAACCGGAATTCTAAAAGCGGTATGGCCGAAGTCAGATAAATTCACCTGAGTAGCTGTACACTTTACATTTGTTTCAAAACATTTGAAAATCAGTTAAGACATCTTTGAGAGATCATAGCACGAATTAAATTTTTAGGTGCCTTCTGATCGACAACTGAATACCACTAAAACTGAAAAAAGTTAATTTTTTTATCGACTATCCAAATCTGCTAACCCGATAAACCTGATTAAATTATGTGGAATAGACATTTTTATACAATCCCCGAAACCGGAAGTTGGATCTGACTGAAAAGCAAGATGTTTTATAGAACTTTGAAACTTTTCATTTGAATCTTAGATGATTCTTAGATTTCATTTGCATCTTAGATCGGTTCAGCCATCTTCAAGAAAAATGAGTTACACAATTTTGATTTCGTTTCACATATCATCCTGTAGTTCCGAAACCAGAGGTAGGAACCAAACATAATGCAGGAACTTTGTTTGGGAGCATACGACTTTTCGTATGAATCTGAATTTGTAGAAAAGAAATTTTCCGAGAAAATTAATTGAAGTTATTTGTCACACACGCATTTGCTGATCTCGACGAACTGATTCGAATGGTATATGGATGTTATGTTGTTCCAGCATTTATTGCTGTAAGTAGTTTAAAACAAAATAATTAAAAAAAAATTCTGCCATCATCTGGTTTATATATGTCATATTCGAACGATTATGTTGCCAAAAACGAGCCGTGCCAAAATCGGTCCGAGGCTAAATGTCATGAAAAAGAATGCTGTACACAATCCTTTTGGTTCTTAGAAACAATTGTATGTAACAGTATAAAAAATCGTGTTTTCCGTTGCTCCCAAGCATTTCTTTGTCATACAGCGCTCAAAACTCCTACTGCTGGAGTCGGGAAAAGTCGCTTACAGAAAAATTTCGATATCTCCGTTAAAAATGGACGGATTTTAACAATCTATGGCTTGTTGGATAGGTATTACCGTGCGGAATCTAAGTCTGAAAACATATTCTGTTTTCAAGGTCAATTGTGACAGATACTGTCAAAAAACTGAAAATTTTGACATAAAACTTTGTATAACTCAAAAAGTAAACATCCGATCTCAAAACCATTCAATAGCGTTTTGGGTGACGGGGAGACCTTTCATTTGCGACTAGTTTGATGAAAATCGGTCCAGCCATCTCTGAGATCTCGACCTCTTAGTTGACAACACACACACACACACAGACATTTGCTCAGTTCGTCGAGCTGAATCGATTGGTATATGTCATTCGGCCCTCCGGGCCTCGGAAAAATTTTCGAAAGTTTGAGCGAATTCTATACCTATTTTTTATATATATAAAAATAGGTAGAAACATACCAAATGAAATGAACACTACAGCGTTCGCCTTGCGACAATCAAATGGAAACTGGATCTCTGACAAAAAAATTGAATGCTTGAGGAAAAGTTTGCTCTCTCCGACCCGCGGCTCGACCAAATCCGGTTGCTCACACCGCCGAGTAATTTATTCAAGAAAACAATAAAAAAAAAAGGCGGGTGGGTAATGTTACAGACATAACTGGAGGACGTGAATACGAATAAAACTAATATATTTCTTTCTCACTTCCGGATAGAGATAATCATTCGTTTTAGATTGTGTATATTTTGCAACTTGCATTGCTTCGCTTCCAGAATTTTAACGATGCATCTCTGCTACAGTACGACTAATTGACGGCAAACATATTCTACCATACAATTAAATAACACGGAACAAATACAGTTTTGTAGATTTAGATACTAGTAGAAATACTCAAAATCCTTTGGAACTATTTGAGTGGTTCTAAAAAACCGCTTTGCGTAATTTGTCCAATGTTTATAATTGTTAAAATTTAAGAACTAATACATAAATCTGGGGCACGCTCCGATTTCAGCTGCAAATTTTCGGAATCTAGATCAAAAACCCAGGTCATATATTTAGTTCTAGAAGTATGGAACTGAAGTAATTTTTTGAATTTTCCAAATTGCGTTATAGAACTAAATTCTGAACTTGAATTCCTAGTCTTAATATAGGAACTGAATTCAGTTTCAGCATCTAATTCCAGAAATTATGTCCACAATTTAGTTCCAACATGTAGGTTCTGAATTCTGGAAATAGATGCTGAAACTGAATTGATGAATTAAATTCTGAAATTTAATTCAGGAATTAAAGTTTTGAATTCAGTTTTTAAATGAAGGTTCGGTGTTCAGATCCAATATTTAGTTTCAGAATCCAGATCTAAAATTCAAATCCTGAATTTTGTTCATGAATTCTGAAAAATCCTAAATCATATCTCTGGATTCGAATCCCTGAACAAGGAACTGAATTTGAAACCATATTCAAAATCCTGAAATAGGATTCAGTTCCAGAGTCATAGTTTTAAATTCTGAATCTGTGATTTGGAACGAAATTATGAAATAGAAGTATGAAACTAAATTCGGAACTTGAAACTACAAGGATCAGCCCCATGGGGTTGTTCGAGCCATTGATGTTGAACAAGGCAGCCAAAATTCTAATGATCTAATGATCGACATTTTCAATTAATCGTCACACTTTTGAATCCGTAAATGCACGAGAGTCTGCGAACCCAGAATATAGACTCTATTTGTCGTGATTTGATTTTTTTTTGTAGCCGACGAAATTACATCAATAGCCCAAATGTATGCAATTATGTTATATGTTTGTACATGATTGCTACACGAATATCGATATTTAAGCTTCTCTTCGCCAAGCTTGTATTCAAGTTTTGTATGCAAGCAGTTATTTTTATAGCGATTCTCTACCTTTCTGCGATTTCGATTGAAGTGATAAACTTTTTCTCATTATCAATACAGTTCATCTTATATAAATTAGAAATAAATGTTATGCACTTAAAAGCGATGCTTTCCAATTGATATATCGCTTACTTCCTCAAAACCGTTGACTATGGCAAGGAAATCCGGTATGCCGGAGATTTTTTGCAGACAAAACAGGACACTGCTAGCTATTAATCATTATTTCAATGATATACAATTAAAAATACATGGCTATGAACATTCAAATAAATACGTAGAAATATTTCCAATTAAATGGTGACATGATATAATTGATACAAAATTGACTGAGCTGTAATTGTTCAAAAGCTGACCACATTTTTCTTGAGTTTCTAATATATAGAAAACAAAAATGTGTTCCACATAAAAATTAACTTCAGAATTCAGGTGGACCAGAGTCTAGGTTCTGAGATTAGTTCTTGAATTTAACTAAAAATTCAGTTCTCTACTACTGCTGGTTTACTGCTAGCCACGACGTCTGAATGCGAAGAAAAGCAGCACCTGAGCATTTGAAGTTTTTACCACCTTATTATTACTGATGATGGTGAAGAACATCAGCACGATATCCAGTTCCGTCTAACGTACTAAAAAAAAGGAATAATTCTCGGTCAGTTCACTATTCCACTCGGCCAGTAGTACACCGCAACTGATATGTGCCTGACTACCTCAAAACCGTCGTCCTGGTGTGAAGAAGGCAAGCAAACGAGATGAGTTTTCTTCGTTGTTTCCAAAAGTTAAAAAAAAATAGATTTTGAGTTATTTATGGTGTTTTTACACTGTTGAAAATTTAATCACAAATTCCTGATTATAAACAATTTAATGCGTTGGCATTTGACAATAGATTTGGCCACATTCAAAACTTTAGCTTACGAGTCGTTAGGAATTTCGCTATGCGCGAGCAGAACTATGACGCGTAGCTATTTTCGTTCGGATGTCATTTTCGCAACTGAAGAGTAAATGTCAACATTAAACCGAAGGCATGATACTACACACATCTTCAAAGTGAATGAAGTGTAGGCTTCAATTATAGCCCGTTCGATAATATTCATCATTGAAGTTTCCAATTGTACATTACAGCACTCCATAGTGTAAATTACTAAAAAGTAAGCATTTTGTTACTTTCCAGAAAACATGGGTTTTGACTTTCAAATGACTCTGAGAACCATCATCATATATTTTACCGTTTGCCGTCTACCTAAGTAAATTAACATATTTTGTAAACATATTTTCTATTCTAACTTTGGATTCTGTCTAGGCCTTAGAAAAACATCACCTTCAGCAATTCCAAGATTTACATGGTAGATAAAATAGTTTTCACAGCCGTAACGAGCAGATTCCTAACACTGAAACAAGACATAACAGCGTTAATTAAGTTCTTCCATCCAAAGCACAGAGCAGCATCCATCGTCGGTTGAATCCTTTCGTAGTTCGATTAAAAATCAACCGAACGTGACAGAGATCTTACTTTCCGGTTAAACAAATTCCCTTTCTCGACCAGCCGGGGGAACGGCATCCGTCCTGGCATGTGCCGATCGTATTTTACCTCACTAAATGGCTCCTATCGGTTTATCTGCTCACCCAATATGGTGGAGCCGCATTTTTTACATCCACATTGCCGAAATTGGCACTAACCCTTCGGTAGGATGAATGTGGTAGGAATCCGACTTAATGCCCGCCCGAGAAACCCCCATCCTCATCCAGGAAGACACTGTATGTTACATCCATTATCGCTCTAATTACATTTAATTTAATGAAATGCCAGATAAACGGTGCTGTAAAACGGTCGTCTCCATACCCTGCTCTACCCAGCATGGTTCCTCCGTGAAGTATTTCAAAGGCAAGAGGTTCCTTTTACACTAAGGCTTACGAAACTTCACAACGGGGATGGGGAATACAATTTTAACCTACGTAAAACTTTTTCCGCTGGTCATAGATTTAGGTGCAAGTGGCTCACCGCCATACTCGCTCAACAAATTATCGAATCCCCAAGTCGTAGGGGGCTGGGCGATGGTGGCAGAATGAATATTTACATTGCGGAAGTGATATCGTTTGTGAGTATAAATGTTTGTGTGTGGGTGCATGTTTGGCAGTCCAAATCGTCGTTTGTTTGAACGTCCCGGCACAGGCGGCCCGGGCGGTGGGTGGTGACAAAGCTCAATATTTATATCCTGTTAAAAAGCATCCGTCGACTGGTGCCGTTCCGGTTGATACACAACCGAGTACAGTTTCTTCTCTTATCCGGGATTGGCCATTTTCCGGCAATGTTGTAGCAAGCGGCAGGCACTGAGCAGCATATTGTTGAACAGCTTCATTCTTCTAATTATGCTATAAATTCAGACTCGTTGCCTTCCAGAACGAGCAAATTTTTTAGCATATCTGCATGAATTAGACACCATTATTTGGCCGAGAGGATCGCGAGAGGTTTTCCTCGAGGCACGGGACGGAAAATGGCACCGAGACTAAGGGCGAAACAAGACTACCACCCATGGTCTGGAACTACTTGTCGAGCGATTTCAAATGTTGTAATGTTTTGCAGTACGGTTGCGAAACGGAGGTTAAGGTTTCATCGTTGTTCATACCATTTGCAACTGCGTTCGAAATGATATCTGATTTTGGTGCTGTTCATACGGTTACGGTATGTTGAGATTTGGGAATGATGTTAAGCCTGCTCATAGCCAAACATTAACACCATGAACCATGCCTTCTTATGAAATTTCATGAGCAAAATGATTGATATCATGAAAATTTTCATGAAAGATGTGTTACTGTTCATGATATCAATCGTTTTGATCATGAAATCATGACTTATTATTCATGATAGACATGATTTATGATTTCATGATTTTTAATCATGGTTCCGGGAAGAGATTTTTATCCGTGTAGAACTTAATCGCGAATATCTCGAGTTGAACCAGACGCAACAACGTAATTCTTTACTCATGACACCAGAAATATGATCAGCAATTTATGATTACATTTTAAATAGTGTGAGGTAACCATAAAAAACTTTATAGTATAGGAAAACCCCACCACGATTGCTTGACTTTTTTTTTGCATTTTGGGCGATGGTTTTGAGGTAGTCTCAATCTCGATTTTCAACTGAACGAATACAAAGAGTTAAATATGATGGAACTGAATTCTAAAACTGAATTTTGGAACTGAATTCAGATTCTGAGTTCGGGTCCACCTGAACCCTGAACTTAATTTGAGGTCTAGAGTTTAGTTTCAGAATTAAGTTCCAAACTATACACTCCAAAAAAAATTGAGTTTTACGGGTGATTTAATCCCTCATAAGATGTAATTCATAAATATCTAATTTGTCAAATGACGGAAAATTATATTTGTATTGACTTAATGCTAGATGAGCTTAAATTTTCTGGTTTCGACTGTAACTTGCGTTCCGCTAGTAGGTGCGACTGTATGAATTTAAATGCACCTTTTACCAGCCAAGCAGATGCATGCCTCTGTGGCTCAGTCGATTAACAGACGTACTTGCGATCCAATGATTGTCGGTTCAAGTCACGGTGGTTACTATCAGTATTATTTTTTTTTATTTCAATGAATTTCATGTCATGGAGTTTTAGACACAATATTAAAAGTTCTTTCACGTAAATTCGCGTGAACTGTGACGCGCCATTTATGTGCATCTAATAAGATGAAAAATCACAGGGTTTTTTTAAGTGTGTAGGTTCAAAATTAAGGACTAAGACTCTGGCACTTAATTCTGGAACTGGTTTCTTGACTAGATTTTGAAACTGAATTCAGCGCCTTGACATAAGCTCGGAATTCGTATCCGGAATTCTGATTCAGGAATTCAACTTCATAATTCGGAAACCATATTCAAGATATGAATTCTATCTCTGGACTCTGGAACAAAATTTTGGATTCCAACTTTGAAACAGAATTTTTGAACTGAACTTTGAATCATGATTTATTTCCTGAATTCAGTTTCAGAAATTGCTTTCTGAATTCCATTTTAGAATCTAATTCCTATATTCAGTTTCAGAATTCATTTCCACAAATCATTGTGTGCACTCTGGAATTGAATTCGGAACTCAGTTTTTTTTTTATTCAGGTTCGGAATTCAAGGTCAGAATTCCGTTTTAAGAACTAAATTCGAAACCTGGATACTAAAAATTAGTTCTGTTCCAAAATTTTAGAACCAAAGTTTTTGACCTGGATTCCGAACCTGAATGTTGCAGGAGCCAGTCTCAGGTTCCGATTTTAGTTCTTTAATTCAGTTCCAGTTCCTGCATGTTCAGAATTAAGCTTCTGCTGCAGATAGATAAAAGTGCGCATCAGTTGTAAAGAACGAATAAATTCCACAAATCGGATCTTTTTAGAATCATTAAAATATTCACAAAGAACTTAAATTCCAATAAAAGGTCCTATAGTCTCATAGTCTGTTATTGAATTTCTTTACGTTCCCAATTTGTGGTTCCGGAGATATAGGGTTATATATACTAAAAAATGGAAAAATGTGGACTCCAGAGAGAGATGGCTGAATCGATTTCCACAAACTCAGATTCAAATGAAAGGTCTCATGATCACATAACACATGACATCATGACTTTCGATTCCAGAGTTACAGGATAATATGTGAAAATTGAGGAAAAAACATGAACTCAATTTTCTCGGAAACGTCTCAACCGATTTTCACAAACTAGGATAAAAATGAAATTTACTACAATTTTTTTTTAATTTCTTGAACATTTTATCTGCATCCGACTTACGGTTCCGGAACTAAAGCGTAATAAAGGAAAAAAAATGTAAAAACGTAAAAATAATGAAAACGGTTATGTGCCCTAGCACAAAATTTGGCTAACCCCTAAATTGATTATTGTTATTTTTTATATGTCCAATGTACAATACTGTCAAATTTCTAGAGTGGAGAAGTATTATTTAAAAAGGTTAAAAATTTTCCAAATAATCTAAATTTTTGAAAATTATGACAAACATTTTTTTTATATTTTTCAATAGAATGTCATTAAAGAACGCTAAGTTTCCAATTCAAACGATGTTAATTAAAAGTTTTTCTATATGCTACTTTTCTCAATATACGGCGGTTTGAATCGGGAAATTCTATTTTCGTAACGATTTTCGTATGATTATTTGAGTTTATTAGAAAAAGTTTCTTTTTCCCAAAAGAAAATCGTCTAACTTCTATTTTTTCTACAGAGAAACTGGAATGTATGAACGATATTTTTGTGTTCCTTGAATAGTAATAAGAAGTAAGAAGTAAGAAGTAAGAAGTAAGAAGTAAGAAGTAAGAAGTAAGAAGTAAGAAGTAAGAAGTAAGAAGTAAGAAGTAAGAAGTAAGAAGTAAGAAGTAAGAAGTAAGAAGTAAGAAGTAAGAAGTAAGAAGTAAGAAGTAAGAAGTAAGAAGTAAGAAGTAAGAAGTAAGAAGTAAGAAGTAAGAAGTAAGAAGTAAGAAGTAAGAAGTAAGAAGTAAGAAGTAAGAAGTAAGAAGTAAGAAGTAAGAAGTAAGAAGTAAGAAGTAAGAAGTAAGAAGTAAGAAGTAAGAAGTAAGAAGTAAGAAGTAAGAAGTAAGAAGTAAGAAGTAAGAAGTAAGAAGTAAGAAGTAAGAAGTAAGAAGTAAGAAGTAAGAAGTAAGAAGTAAGAAGTAAGAAGTAAGAAGTAAGAAGTAAGAAGTAAGAAGTAAGAAGTAAGAAGTAAGAAGTAAGAAGTAAGAAGTAAGAAGTAAGAAGTAAGAAGTAAGAAGTAAGAAGTAAGAAGTAAGAAGTAAGAAGTAAGAAGTAAGAAATAAGAAGTAAGAAGTAAGAAGTAAGAAGTAAGAAGTAAGAAGTAAGAAGTAAGAAGTAAGAAGTAAGAAGTAAGAAGTAAGAAGTAAGAAGTAAGAAGTAAGAAGTAAGAAGTAAGAAGTAAGAAGTAAGAAGTAAGAAGTAAGAAGTAAGAAGTAAGAAGTAAGAAGTAAGAAGTAAGAAGTAAGAAGTAAGAAGTAAGAAGTAAGAAGTAAGAAGTAAGAAGTAAGAAGTAAGAAGTAAGAAGTAAGAAGTAAGAAGTAAGAAGTAAGAAGTAAGAAGTAAGAAGTAAGAAGTAAGAAGTAAGAAGTAAGAAGTAAGAAGTAAGAAGTAAGAAGTAAGAAGTAAGAAGTAAGAAGTAAGAAGTAAGAAGTAAGAAGTAAGAAGTAAGAAGTAAGAAGTAAGAAGTAAGAAGTAAGAAGTAAGAAGTAAGAAGTAAGAAGTAAGAAGTAAGAAGTAAGAAGTAAGAAGTAAGAAGTAAGAAGTAAGAAGTAAGAAGTAAGAAGTAAGAAGTAAGAAGTAAGAAGTAAGAAGTAAGAAGTAAGAAGTAAGAAGTAAGAAGTAAGAAGTAAGAAGTAAGAAGTAAGAAGTAAGAAGTAAGAAGTAAGAAGTAAGAAGTAAGAAGTAAGAAGTAAGAAGTAAGAAGTAAGAAGTAAGAAGTAAGAAGTAAGAAGTAAGAAGTAAGAAGTAAGAAGTAAGAAGTAAGAAGTAAGAAGTAAGAAGTAAGAAGTAAGAAGTAAGAAGTAAGAAGTAAGAAGTAAGAAGTAAGAAGTAAGAAGTAAGAAGTAAGAAGTAAGAAGTAAGAAGTAAGAAGTAAGAAGTAAGAAGTAAGAAGTAAGAAGTAAGAAGTAAGAAGTAAGAAGTAAGAAGTAAGAAGTAAGAAGTAAGAAGTAAGAAGTAAGAAGTAAGAAGTAAGAAGTAAGAAGTAAGAAGTAAGAAGTAAGAAGTAAGAAGTAAGAAGTAAGAAGTAAGAAGTAAGAAGTAAGAAGTAAGAAGTAAGAAGTAAGAAGTAAGAAGTAAGAAGTAAGAAGTAAGAAGTAAGAAGTAAGAAGTAAGAAGTAAGAAGTAAGAAGTAAGAAGTAAGAAGTAAGAAGTAAGAAGTAAGAAGTAAGAAGTAAGAAGTAAGAAGTAAGAAGTAAGAAGTAAGAAGTAAGAAGTAAGAAGTAAGAAGTAAGAAGTAAGAAGTAAGAAGTAAGAAGTAAGAAGTAAGAAGTAAGAAGTAAGAAGTAAGAAGTAAGAAGTAAGAAGTAAGAAGTAAGAAGTAAGAAGTAAGAAGTAAGAAGTAAGAAGTAAGAAGTAAGAAGTAAGAAGTAAGAAGTAAGAAGTAAGAAGTAAGAAGTAAGAAGTAAGAAGTAAGAAGTAAGAAGTAAGAAGTAAGAAGTAAGAAGTAAGAAGTAAGAAGTAAGAAGTAAGAAGTAAGAAGTAAGAAGTAAGAAGTAAGAAGTAAGAAGTAAGAAGTAAGAAGTAAGAAGTAAGAAGTAAGAAGTAAGAAGTAAGAAGTAAGAAGTAAGAAGTAAGAAGTAAGAAGTAAGAAGTAAGAAGTAAGAAGTAAGAAGTAAGAAGTAAGAAGTAAGAAGTAAGAAGTAAGAAGTAAGAAGTAAGAAGTAAGAAGTAAGAAGTAAGAAGTAAGAAGTAAGAAGTAAGAAGTAAGAAGTAAGAAGTAAGAAGTAAGAAGTAAGAAGTAAGAAGTAAGAAGTAAGAAGTAAGAAGTAAGAAGTAAGAAGTAAGAAGTAAGAAGTAAGAAGTAAGAAGTAGGAAGTTAAAAGATAATATCAAAACGGGTGTAAAGTTATAGAAAATATAATATTATATTACATCCTAATGCTCATCGATTTCAAATTTTCAGTATAGTTTTTATCGAGAGTAATATTACCCGTAATCGCTCACCCACTCAGCGCACCATCAACGTACCAATTTTGAAACGCGATTACTTTTATTCGTCATCAATGAACTTTCCGTATCCACTTCTGTTGGTTTTATAGCGTGCGGAAAATGACAAAACCATCATGCAGCCCAGATGCAATCCACTTAGAAAGCATCATAAAGCCTATAAACCATTCTCCGCTGTTGGTCCCGGAATGAACTTCTACTTTCCGGTCGAAGTACCTCATTTCGGTTCGACACATAAATATGTGCCCTCCCGGCATTGACTGCCAATTCGCTGCGGTGAAACAAAGCTTCCGTTCAGTTCGGTCGATGGTACATCAGTAAATTACCAGTGATGGAATGATGCTTCCCATATGCAAAGCAGGATCGTCGCTTCCTTCGAACCTGTGGCCCGGGCTTGTCTCTCCAGGCAAAGTTGCGACGATAAAAATTGCACCACTTTACGTCAAGAGGCAGTCGCCATCCCGGTTGAACCAGTTTGCTGAAAACTCAGAACAGCAAGTGGGGGAACGAAATACAACACCAATATGTAGCAAACTGCCACCATCGGCACCCTTGAAACCGGGAGGAAAAAACGGTGAGGAATAACTTCCCTCTGGAACTCAAGAGCTCAGGGAAGGAAGAAGTAAATTATAATATTCATGATTATTCGAATAAAGTATCATAAACGACAGTGTGATGGAGTGTAAATGTGGAACACGTGTATAAAAAAAAGTGGCTGCTCGGTGCCGAGAATAGGTGGGTGCTGATAGCGCGCCAAGGATGATGAAGTCATTGAATAGATAGCACCAACCATGGTTTACTTCAGACCCCACGGACTTTGGATGAAGTCGACTACCGGCCGGAACTCACGCGCGAAAAGACTTTGAGGAGCCTCATCCAGTGCCATCACAACCACGAACAGGAGGAAAAGATAGTCAAAACATTGTCATTTTCCAGTAATATATAGTACCGTACGGTCCCAGTCTTTCGTCTTCCCGTAGATATTCGGTCCATGACTGATACCGTGGAAAGAGGCCAGGCGATAGGCGTTTGCGGTGGTGGCTAGTTCGTGGCACCAGAGTCTGCTCACTTTTTTTTATCGTTTCCATTTCCTTGCAGTCAACGTGATTTCTTTTTGCTCTGCCTTCAATTATTACTTTTTCTTCGCGGAAACAGAAGGCTCGCCTAGCGATTATAGCGGACGCGATAGCGCTCGGTGGGCGAGTGGCCTTCGGCGAGAAAATTTAAAGCTATGTAAATAGCATTATAATCATTATCGTCGGGTGATTGCTTTGTGCATGTTCTTCTTTCTTCCGGTTAGAAGAGTCCTTGTACCTGAGAGCTTAGAAGTACTCTACCGGCTTACCGGTGGTTTTTGTTGCATTGTTTCGGACCATCAAGGATTGTGCCAGTGTTGTGCGTTTCCATTCTTTCTTCACTTTTTTTTTGTGTTCCTGTTATTGCTTGAGCCACACGTAGATGCTGTGAAATACGGGATTACCTTGGCCAATCACCGTCTGGTTCTTAGAAGTGTTCAACTAGTCCTCATTAGAATGAAATTTGCATCAATAACGGAAACAACCAGCCATTAATTCTGATACAATATTTATTTTCAACACGAACCCAACTACAAATGATAAGCAAAATTTACAATTGAGTCGTAGTATCATGCCGGGCAAAACTATTCCCACAATTTTGAACCAGCCTGTCGTCCATTTCGTATGCAAAGCACATGACAGATTATGTCGGCAAAATAAAGCCGATGAGAGTGTGATGAGTGATAAGGCAAAGTAGTGCCTGAAGAGCGCAAGGAGAACTTAAACCGTAGTGTAAAGGAAAGCTAGCTCCGCTCGGAACGTCCGTCAGTGTGTGTGTGTTTGTGTGATTCGTGAAAGGTTTTTCTTCCGATAAAAAAAGGATGATTTATTTCGCTGTCTGTTACTTACACCAGTTTCGAGTCAACGATCCTTCCTTTCAGCAGGTTCTCATCATCCTATTTTCGGAAATCTTTGAATCCGACTAAACGCTGTGCATTGTAAAGACTGTCCCAGAAAGTATGGACGCACTTTGATTTCGCTGTAAATAATTCACTAGTTTTAGATATTCACATTTTATTCGATATACTGATAATATAAGACTACAAAAACAGAATATTATTCTCAACACTTGCTACTTAGCCATTGTAGACTAGCTGGCGCACCTTCTTGCGAACGTTCCTCATTAAATTCTGTACAGACTTCTTGGCGACAAGTTTTGACACTTTTTTCCAATCTTTTTCGAACTGTTGAATGGTTTTGTTTCCTAAGATATGCCTTTGTTAATGCCCAAAATTCCTCAATTGGTCGAGGCTGTGGGCAATTTTGTGGATTCATGTCTTTTGGAACGAAAGTGACATTTTTCTATCGTTGATTTCGAGTAGTGGCAAGGAGCAAGATCTTGCCAGAAGACAACAGGATCCTTGTGGCTTCGAATCATGGGTAGAAGTCGTTTTTATAAACATTCCTTGATGTATATTTCGCTGCTCATTGAAGCAGTGGTGATGAAGGGTTTCGAAATCTTACCGCAGCTACAAATTGCTTGCCAGCCCATAGCTTTCTTACAAAATTTTTCGATTTCAATCGATGTC
The DNA here is from genome assembly GCF_030247185.1 of Malaya genurostris. Classification (NCBI taxonomy): domain Eukaryota; kingdom Metazoa; phylum Arthropoda; class Insecta; order Diptera; family Culicidae; genus Malaya; species Malaya genurostris. The sequence goes on along the minus strand of NC_080572.1, from coordinate 266,158,239 downwards.
TCGGATTGGTTTAACACTTGCCCTTCTCGCACCGTATTAAATTGTGGTCCCGGCAAGGATTTGTTATCGAGTTTCACGTAGGTTTCGTCGTCCATGATTATGCAGTTCAAATTTCCAGCAAGAATCGTATTGTACAGCATTTGAACCCTCGGCCTGATCGATGCTTCTTATTTCGGACTACGTTTTGGTTGTTTCTGCTTCTTATACGTTCGAAGATTCAAACGTTCTTTAGCACGAAGAACATTTGACTTCGAAGTGCCCACTTTTTTGGCCACATCCCGAACTGAAACCTCCTTCTTTTGCTCGAACGCCTTCAGTATTCGTTCTTCCAACTGAGGGTTAGCAGGACCTTTTTTTCGACCCGTTTTCGGTTTATCCTCAAAGCTGTTATCCTCACCGAACTTCCTGATTGCATTTCGCACGATTTTTTCACTTACTCCTTCAATTTTTGCTATCTTTCTCAGTCACAGTCCGTGTTCTGTGCACCATTTGTACACAATTTTTCGACGTTGTTCTGCTGAAAGTCCACGCATTTCGAAACAAACTAATGAAAACGAATAAACAACTGCCCAAGTGGTTAGAGAAGAGTGTAAACAACAGGACGCAGCCATAAAAATTGACGGTCCTTGAAGCCGACCTTGAGAATAAAGCCTTCAAACTCGAGCTAGCCATAGTAAAAGAGGCAGTTGAAGCACGCCCCAGACGATCCCCGTGGCTTGACCAGGGACTAGGGGTTTTCTCTTGGTCCTTCTGAGTGAGAGAATAATACCATATCCGGACAGATGCCAATTATTGCGCCGAGGAAAAAATCAACAAGCATTGAACATTACGAAATTAATTAACGAAGAGATTGATGCTCCGGAATTCCACAGTAAAATTAGTTTTCGAGTATCTAGCAGATCATTGCGACATACGACTTTACTTAAAAACGGATTTCGCTGGACTATATTAGGAAGTAACGAACCTATAACTGCGTGCACACGAGCTTTTACTTCTGTTGAAATAATTTTTGAGTTTGATGAGCCTTCCCGTCGCTTCGCAGAAAGAATGAAACGAAACATATTATAGCGACAATTGTTTATGTGTTAGTTTATTTCACTTGACTTAAGACGCATTGTAATTACTTTTTGTTCGGTGTTTGTTGTTCAAAAGATAGTGGTTTTTGCGCCTGTCTGAGAATGGCATGAAATTTGTTCAACTCATATAGGCTTTTTCCCACTCTGTCGGTTCATTTGAACATATGTCCGATGAACCCAATAAGAAATAAATAAATAAATAAACAAATTGATAAATTAATTAATTATTAAAAAAATAAATAAATAAATATATAAATAAATAAATAAATACATAAGATGACCTAGTGCCCATTGGTCGCAAACCATGAAAACCATTGAAAAGTTATATTACTGACTTTTTCACGCACAAAACTTCAACTTTATGATATTCGCACATTTTTTCTAGAACCTATAGGCCTTTATTGACAACTTATCGGGAAATTTGCGGAATCGGTCAAGTGGTTCAAAAGTTATGAATTTAAAAAAAAATCTCAGTCCTAAGATGAAAATAATCACCCTAATGACGGAATAAAGAAATACGTTCTAATATTTATCTATGGAGAACGATACTTCCAAATATGACGAAATTCTGAGAGATCGCATATCAGTTTCTCATCGAATTGCTGATAGACTAAATCATACATTATTTTGCCATTTAATTGAAATATTACCTTATATTTCGAGATTTTTATTGTATTGAATCCTAGAAACAGTGGGCGGGTTTAGTATGATGGGTGAATTGATGCCTTTCAAGCAGCCCTCCTGAGTTCGATTCCCAACCCCGCACATAGGGACAGAAAACTTTTCTGACCCGAAGAGGCAAGTAACCTTAAGGTTAAAACCTTTATAATCGGAAAATGGCATTACATTCCTTTTGTGGAATTCGGCCTTTCTGTTTCAACAGACTTCGCATCCAATTCTTGGCGTACAGAATCATTGAATAGCTAGTATTACGATCCTATCTACCCTTCCCTTTTACTGCCAATCCGGGATTGAAATTGGATATTTTAATTTCATGAAATTAGCATAACGTATGCATATCAAGGTTATAAATTGTTTTATTTTAGATTTTGAAAATAACAATCGATAATAATTGTGCCCAATTATGGTAATACAAGGTGTCAGTTTGTTTTTAAATGATACCAAACCCAATAATAATGTCATACCAAAAGATGTTCCCGAAGAATATACAAACCATTCCTAGCCAAATAAAGTTACACACAGTTAGTAAATCACGATGATCTATAAACGGATTGAACTGATCTGCTAGGTGGCAATGACGGTTCAATTTGAACTGCTAAAGCACGGGTGAGCTGAAGGCGAAAAGTTAAAAAAATGAAAATGTGTTGTGTTTAAAGTGGTCAAAATTATAAATATCCTGATGAAAATGTGCCCATTAGAATGGTATTTTCGGTAAAGAATTGAAAACAGCTACAAATAAAAAGAACATAGAAAGTAATACAACCCAGCCATCGCCGAACGGTGGAGCTAGTATTACCCTAAATCCACAGAGAGCTATTAGACAGGAACTGGCAAGCAATCAGTTATCTCATCTTTCGACAACACGTTTAAAAATGGCATGGGGTGTACCTAAAAACGGATGAATCACAAAAAAATAAAACCGTAGGAAAATGAGACGCTTTTTATTCGAAAATACCACGGTGGTTGAACCCCTTGAATTTTTGATTGCCGAGCTAACTTTCCAAACATGAGTTCGGTCAGGAACGAATTTACCATCATACCAACAGCACCACGGCAGTCATCAAGAGCAAACAGTATCCTGTTAGGAGCATTCAGGAACAGGCATCGCCGACAAGAACGTTCAGCGCCACTGTTCCAGTTCCCACGTACGGCGTAACCACGTCGGCAAACGTCTAATGAGCCAATTCGGCTAACGGCTATGCGATGGGGCTCTGGGGCTAATGCCTATACTTGCAAAACAATGAGCAATGTCTATTAACGAGGTGAAGCACAACACCAGCAGCAGCTCGTTCACGCTGATGCTACCGACACTGTTTTATGTATGTATTACGGTATGTGGGTGGCCGGCACCGGGAACTCATCCCCGAACCCGTACTGGGTTGGCTAGCAACGTCGGCGTCGTAGTTGGTAGATGTGTAAAGTGATAAGAAAATCTACTTGCCACGATGGAGTGACGAAGAACAAGTCGAGCAACCGGCACAACCGAACTGTTGGACTTTCGAAGCAGAGGCAGCTTCTGCATTTCCAGTGAAGAAATGAAAGAAAGTAGCACCTTCGCTGCAATGTAGTTTACGTGTTTGTAATTTGAATGCAGATGATGCCTGAGTCGGGGGCAGAGCAGTTCAGTGCATAAATGAAGAATAAAGGAAGAAGCTCATTTTTTTCTTCTTCTTTCCAGTGCACCCTCGTTCTTTGTTGCAATGTTCATTGTTTCACTGGCCGGTTATGAGCTAACAGCCTACATACTGATGTAATTAAATTTCGGAGTGCCACTATTGTTTCGTTTGTTTGCCCGTCTTTCAAGCATCTGCATTGTTTGCTCTAATACGGGTAACACTCGGTGTGGTCATTAGGGTAGGACAAGATTGTACGGGAAGAAGATGAAAAGGTTTTATTTCTCGCTCCACCAAACATTCCGTGGTCCTTTTGGGTCCCATAAGAACTATGCCAAATATTAGCACGATCGAAAAAACTATATTTTTCGCGCTCGAGGTTCAAAGTTTGTATGAGATTTAGTAGATTATAGATTGAGATTAAGATGTGATTTATAGATTCTAAAAATCAGAGGATGTGTTTTTTTAATAATAAATTTAAGAAGGAAAAAAACTTCGCAAGACCGCAAAACAATCCGGCATTTATAGAAATAGTTATTGACAAAACCCCGACACAAGGTCCGAAAAATGGCTCATTCTTTAATATATCTAGCACCACTGCTGCTAGAATATTAAATAATAATCCATTGTTCGGACCTGGAATTGATTATATATTTATATATTATATTTTATTCAAACTAAAAATTGATCCTTTATTGTACGAGGTTAAACTTGAGCATAATGAAAACCAGATGAAATTTAAGTTATTCCTTCACGAATTTTCGAACTTTTTATCGAACGTATTGCATTGCATTTTTTGGATGCTTGAGCCCAAATTTATTAGAACTCCTGCATGTTCCCAGCTGCCTTACCAGTCTTCTTGAAGACCCTCTGCACGATTGCCCAGTAACGTTCGATGGGTCGAAGCTGAGGGCAATTTGGTGGATTGATATTTTCTCTACGAAATTTATACCCTTTTCCGCAAGGGAATTGAGAGCTGTTTTGGGATAGTGAGCCGAAGCTAAATCCGGCCAGAGAGAGAGAGAGAGAGAGAGACATACGTTCAAACATTTGTTCAGTTCGTCGAGCTGAGTCGAATGGTATATGACATTCGGACCTCCGGGGCTCCGCCAAAAAAATTGGGTTTCACAGGTTTTTTTTACATAGCCTTATGAGAAAGGCAACAAAAGCAATTATATATTCAATTAATCAAAAGGTACACCTGACATGTATAAACAATTCCTGTATCCTGTTTTACTCAAATCTTCTTCGAAAAAGAAATCTTCGAGCGAAAAAACAGGAGCAGACAAAAACAAAACAAACAACTTTCCACAATGTACTAAAACATAGAAAAAACGGAGAGGTCTCCTGATGTAGCGTTCCTTGTAACCAAAAATGATATACAAACCGCTAAACAGATTGACAATGTTTAATTCAATAAAACATGGAAAACCTCGTCCATCTTTAGGGAAATCTTTTTATTTCTATCTGAAATTTTTAAGCAGAAACTCTAGTTTTGAAAATATTTGCATAGGTTTTTATAAATTTATTGAGAAAAGTCGCGTTTTTGATAGTTTTTCCCCCACTGTGCATTAGCTCGCTAAATGATCGCCTTTCCCACTGTGTGCGGTGTGTGGATGCCATTTTCCGTCTGCAGCCCACCGTGTTCGCTTGAGTATATTGAATACCAATTAGCTGAATGATTTTGATTCTCTGGTAACTGACAGGCCAATTTAGTTCTATCGGCGCTAGAGACCTAATAGTATCTCGGTAATTTGTTGATGGATTTACTTCTAGGAAAGCATTACTTCAATACTGTACGCTTAAAAAAGGATCGAATTGTCGATGTGGTCCTGTCCATACTGGAATCTCAACGAGTGAAGCGGTGGCTTACAAATGGAGTTCAAGGCTATAATATGAAGATAATCATAGAGACTTCTTTTGCATTAAATGTGGTTAAAACACTTTCATCTCTTCATATATCTTTAAATGTATTATAAATAAAATTAGCCAAAATATATACAATCTTCGATTGAATCGATTCACTGTTTATAGAAATAAAAAGTTTGTATTTTTTTTTTTTTCAATGCCATTCGCTTCTTTAAATGAAATTGATTTAGACGATATAACTGAAAATAAAATGATCTACCTACAAGATCAACTTTTTCAAATGATCATACGAATGAATTCGACTTCATCACTTTTTGAAGCATTTCAAATCGGATGGCAATTTGCAAATAATATTATAATTAATTTAAAATTTAACAGTTATGTTAAATAATTATTTGAATATTTTAAATTGGAATGCTCGATCTTTGAAATCAAGTGAAGATGAATTTCATAGCTCAAAGCTCACAAAATTCATATTGACATTGTGACAGAAACTTTTCTTAAACCAAATGTCAAATTGAAAAGTAATCCACATTATATGGTTCATCGATTTGACAGGTTTACTGGAATGGTTGGTGGAGTTGCCATTTTTGTCCAACGGCAAATTAAACATCGAATTTTATACTAAAGTTATTGAAAGCTTGGATATCGAAGTTGAAACCATTCATGGAATTTATTTCATCGCTGGAGCATATTTGCCATTCCAATGCACCGGCGAACAATTAAATTTCTTTAAAGGCGATTTGCAAAAACTCACAAGATATCGACCGCAATTTTTCGTAATAGGGGACTTAATTGCAAAGCATGTCCAGTGGAATTGTAGGCAAAATAACAGTAATGGTAAAATACTTCATAATCAACTCTCTGCTGGTTACTTTACAGTTCTTCATCCCAGTAATCCGACTTGTTTCACTTCCGTGAAAAACCCGTCTACAATTGAACTGATTCTAACAGATCAAAGTCACATTTGTAGTGAACCGATTACACATGCTGACTTTGACTCAGATCATCTTCCTGTAACATTCAGACTTTTCAACGAAGCTTTAATTAATCCAATTAGTTCTATATTCAACTATCATAGAGCCAAATGGTTGGATTACAAATCTCTCATTGAAAATCATGTTGATCATGAAACTATTTTAGGAAATTCTGCGGACATCGATACAGCAATAGATAATTTAAATCATTATATTATCGAAGCTAGAAATCTTTTAGTTCCCAAAGCCCAAATTAAATTAAATTCTCCTATCATCGATGACAATCTTCAACTGCTTATTCGCTTGAAGAATGTTCGTCGACGACAATATCAACGTTCTCGTGATCCTGCTATGAAAAACATAGTTAAGGATTTACAAAAGGTAATTAAACATAGATATACTCTTTTGCGAAATGAAAATTTCGCTAAAGAAGTTGAACAAATTAAAGCATATTCTAAACCTTACTGGAAACTATCTAAGGTTCTTTAGAAACCTCAGAAGCCAATTCCTGCTCTCAAGGAAGGAAGTCAAATACTTATTACAAATGGCGAAAAAGCTCAAAAACTTGCTCAGCAGTTCGAGAGTGCCCACAATTTTAATTTGAACGTTGTGAGTCCTATTGAAAATGAAGTCTCACTGAAATATGAGCATATTTCAACCCAAGTGTTATCACAAGATGACATTATTGCGACGAATTTTGATGAAATTAAATCAATTATTAGGAAACTTAAAAACATGAAGGCTCCTGGTAATGATGGAATTTTTAATATTCTTATTAAAAATCTTCCCGATGTTGCCTTGAGACTCTATCAGTTAACTTTTTGAAATAATTATCTTGTTGAGAATGATGTCTCATACAAATGAGAATTCAATTTTTTACCAGAGCAGTTTGGATTTCGTCATGAACATTCAACTACTCATCAACTTGTCAAAGTAACGAACATGATAAAAGCAAATAAACCTTCTGGGTTATCCACTGGAGTTGCTCTTCTAGACATAGAAAAAGATTCGAAAATTAAATCAAATGCTGTAAAAACGCAATTAATTATATTTCCTCATAAGCCAAGAGCTTCTTTTCTTAAACCAAACAATAATCACATTCTCAAATTGAATGGCTTGGAATTTTCATGGTCTGATAAAGAAAAATACTTAGGTTTAACGTATGACAAAAAACTCACTTTCAAGGATCACATAGAAGGAATCCAGGCAAAGTGTATTAAATATATTAAATGTTTATATCCTCTTATAAACAGAAATTATAAGCTCTGTCTAAAAAACAAATTGTTAATTTATAAACAAATTTTCAGACCAGCCATGCTTTATGCAGTACCAATTTGATCCAGTTGTTGTTCCACCAGGAAGAAAACGCTTCAAAGGATTCAGAATAAAATTCTGAAAATGATTTTGAAGCGTCCTCCCTAGTTTAGTACAAATGAGTTACACAGACTCACAAATAAATTCCGACAAAAATCGATGCAATCTTCAATTGAATCGATTTGCTCTCTGTATTAGTTAGTAAGTTAGTATATAAGTTCCTTTTCCACATTACACAATACAAGTAGAATTTTCCCTACACATGGTAATTCCTCCTGTTCTCATGGTAATAATCAAATCTTAGATATATAATAGGGCTGAAAAGTCACCACTTGTGGCTGAACACCCAATTTAAATCTTAATAATTTAATTCTAACTCATATTCCAATAAATAGTTATTTAAAAAAAATCAACTGATTTTTTCGCCAAAATGCTGATTTTGGTCTTTCCGTGTGGTTCCAGTCTTTCGGTGATTTATTTCCGCACTCGAGGTTTCCTTGTTGGTTTTGACAAACTATTGGAACCGGTCCATTCCGGATATTTGACGGTATTTCTGAACGCAATCGATTGATGGATAAAATTTGCACCAGTTGTTCCCTATAGAAGTATGAAAAAATCACTCTCAAAGATTTTCGATTCGATGTACACTGTACTAGTTCGGTACACGGTTGTGTGAACTGTGTCGACTACAGCTTAGGGTGGCGGAAATCATAAACGGGTATGCACGCAATGTATAAGAACTCAGGTTCGAGTACGAGTTTAGTTATTTTATGAACTTATCCGATGAACTTATTCAATCCGCATATGAAACCCTTTTTATGTTAACGGGTTAGAGTAATTGAGTAACTTTACTAAAAGCAAAAAACAATCACATTCATGCTTTCGTGCTTCTGGCTAAAGTAACCATTGCTATTAAGTCAATTCTTACTGAATCCTCAACTGAGTGGAGTGGATTTCAATTTGTGACAAATAAGTTGGTTTCTCGGAACCATTACAACAGGATTACGAGTGGAGTGTGTACCGTTTATGTTCTCGCCAGCGGTGCCGACGGCTCGGATTGTTCAGAAAAGGAGTTGTTAGAAGATTTGCCAACAAGAACGGCAGTCACCTCCAGGCAACAGACTTCACCATCATCAACGAAACGAAACGAAAAGCGTGCGCCCGTTTGGAGCGAAGTTTCACTTTGTGTTGCAACATTTAGAGGAACAAACTTCCAGCTGCAGATACGGCTCGGTACAATCGGGGCTTGTGCAGCAGCGATGAAGGACAACAAAAAAAAACACATAGAACACTAAACGAAGAAACGTTTGCGCTATCCGCCTAGGAGCGTTTCTGCTGTTCGAAGAAGGATGGATGCAGCATGGCGGTTGTTTTCAAACAAAAGCGATAACATTTTCTGTTGATGTTTCCGGGTGCAAACAATGTTTCCTCTATTCTTGTGTCGTGTAGCGTAACAATGCCGAACGACTGTGGGAAAGTAATATCCTCAGCCGATTCGGTGGTTTTGGAGGCAGGCCGAAAAGAAGAACCACCATACCTTTTTGGGTGCTCTGCTGTTGCTCGCTCGTTTCCCTCAAGGACGCAAAGTATGCTTCAAATGCTTCAGTGTGTACTGGCTCCTGCCCGTACTTTTACTGTGTGCTGTGTGGGGAGATGCAATTACCCAAGAAAGCAAACGCGTACTGGTTCCGTTTTTTTTGTCTCTCTCTCTGTTGTTTGTGAAAACTAGCGAACCGACGCACACCCACTGTTATTGGGAAGATAAAATGTTTTCGTTTGCTGAACGTTCGGTTTCCATCCGGGCATGGAAAATTGGATTCAGATTAGGCCAGAACGTCGAAACGGAAGATTGGATGGCCTTTTGGATCAAATTTACCGTTTTACGATGTTTTTAATAAACACGCGATTCTGTCCGGAGCAAAAGTCCATGTGACTATAACAGAAAAAAAAAATTACGCGACCTCCATAAATCTTTCAATTGCTGTTGTACAGTCCTTTCGTTCACTGAGGTGTTATGTAGAAACATTGTAGAAACCCGTCTTTCGATTCGCAAATAATATAATAAACAGTTGAGAGGGTTATCCAAATTAGGGCACGAAAATTGACCATTGTAGTTTTATGTAGGGAATTGCAAGAATTTGTGCTCCGATGACCATAACAATTAACAGACCTAAATTCAACACAAAACAAAAATCATTATTAATCAAAACAAAAATTTCCATAAAAGGAGTTTGGTCTAAAATACATTTACTATTTTACAATTTTTCTACATGGTACATTACATATTCTTAACATAGCCCCATAATAAATAGTCCAAAAGCTTTTAACGTGAGATAAACTGTTTACCGAAAGCGGCTCTCATTTTGGTCATTGTTTCGTGTGCCGTGTGGGATGTGGTACCGTCTTGTTGAAACCACATGTTATGCATATCCAGTACTTCCATTTTAATAAAAAAAGGCGGGTGGGTAATGTCAGAGACATAACTGGATGTCATGAATACGAAAGAACTGGCACGCTCCCATCACTTTTCCGAATATCAGTTAGTTGATTGATTGTGTGAATTGTGCAAGCTATCCCTTCATCACTAATAGAGTTTGAAGCGGTGCACCTACATTAAAGTACAGATTAGTTACATTAAACAGCTACTATTCTACAACTATATATTCCAAACTTTAAACAATTCCTTTTAATTTTCTAATATAGGAGGCTAGGTACGACAAATTTGTAGTTTATTTTTATTGAAGATATAAAGTTCGAAGATATCTGTTTCTTCTCGAAATTTCAGTACGAGACAATTGCAATGGCCTGGTCTGAAATGTATCGACGATCTTCGGTATGCAAGAGTCATTGTAATACTTTTTAATTTTTTTGGCAACTCTGTTTCGCACGGCATATTTGTATACTAGCATAAAGATGTGTTCGACATCATCACTTCTACTTTCGCATTGCCGTTCGTAATTGAATGTGTTAGTGACGGTGCAAATTATTTTAAATTCTCATGTGTTGCTGAAACAAGGGCAACAGTTTCTCAGAAAATGGTAGGAAAGCGACAAAATTCAACTAGTTCTTTATGATAATCTTTAGCACTCAAAAGTGCTTCGAATTGTCTGAAAAGTGCTTTGAATGGGCCTTGCTGGACTTTATGGCTACCTTTCTACTGGTTTTCGGTGTCATCGTGCTGACGGTGTCTCGTACGTTCAGAGTGGCTGCATTAACTTAAATGACGCTATTTCTCACATCACATTTCATTTTATACCTGTTACTGGCAGCGGTAATACATATTAATACAAAACGCGATAAAATTGCAACATATTCTCGGTAGCCGGCTACCAGCATGCAGGGATCAATGCAATTTACACAATGTAAAAGACAAAGTCTTGGTATTAAATTCATTTTGTGGAATTTGGCCTTTATGTTGCAACAGACTTCGCAGCCGATTCTTAGTGTACAGAATCATTGCATGGCAAGTACTATGGATCCTACTAACACTAAGAATCCTTCCAGGTCGGGGCTCGAACATACGACAACTGGCTTGTAAGACCAGCGTCCTATGCATTGAACCGCCAACCCGGGACAATGTAAAACTATGTACTATTCCCAAGCAAGTTGTTTGAGAAAAACCTATTTTAATCCAGCTAGTGGTGTAATGATGTCTTTCTCATATTACTCATTACATCATTAATATAACCGTGAAATTCGCAAAAAAAACTGTTCATTGAATAGAAATAGGAAAGTTTTTTCGGTCTTAATCTAACAAACTCTACAAATCCTGTTTACCCTGTAGATTCGGAAAAGGAAGTAGTATCCACAACAAATTTTGGAATTCCGTATGAAACTGTAAGACTTTTTCTTTGAACCTATAAGTTTGTGAAAATCGATTTGGCCATCTTGAAGTAAGGTGAGTGAGACCCTTTTGCAGTTTTTAATCACCATTTCCAATTCTTCCGAAACCGGATTCAGATGACCGGTATAGCCGAAGCTGGTTTGTTTGCCAGCAACCAATATGATTTAAAAAATGAAACAGTTTTGAACCTAGTTAAACCTAGACTTACTGGTCCTTATTACCGTTCTCACTTCCACTTCCACTTTCACTTCACTCACATATCACTTCACTTGATTTTACCTATTACCAGCATCACGCATAGTGAAGTGATCACTATAGTGGAAAAAAACTCATTTTTTCAGCAAAATGTTGGTGGCATGATGTTCAAAATGGCATCAAGTTCATCCAAGTAATTACTTTTCTTCCTAAAGCGACTTCCGTAATAAGGACCTACATTCACTTCACTCGATTTTCACCGTGAAGTGATACCGGTAATAAGGGCCACTATCTCATGCTTTATTTCGATTGAACGAACCTGAAACGAACAGAACCTGCGTTTCTGTTACTTCTGCATATGTACGTCAAGCTAAACAGCATGAATCAGCAGCATTAAACATGTAGTAGGATTATTGCTTTTATTATTATTATAGACATCATTACACCACAGGTACGGTATTACTGCACTATTGGCTGTAAAAATGGCATATTCTTTCAAATAAATTTGAATTCAATGACATTCGTTTACTCTTTCAATCGCACTTATCATAGAATAGCTAAAATTTGTATCAACCGCAGTACCGTCTTTTTCCAATATCATACACCATTAGCAGACATCCGTAACCGTTTCGATTCCTTCATAGCGTGTACGAAATAGAACAAAGCATGCATCGTTCGTTTTGTGTTTTCTTCTTCCAAGTTGCACGTACCGGTGTTGTACATATTGTCATTCTATATGGCGATTTGAAAACTTTGACACTCATCGCCCTGTAACTGCGGAACCGGAAGTCGGATCCGGATGAAATTTCACAGTATTTTTAGAGATAATATGAGCTTCAATTCAAATCGTGATTTGTGAAAATCGGTTCAAGCATTGCGGAGAAGTCGAAGTGAGTTTTATTTTGGGAATTTTCTTTCACCACTTTCGGTGCTTCCGGAACAGGAAAAGGAAATACCAGTAGTGCCGAATTAAGTTTTTATGCCCACAAACTAACAAGCTCTGCAACATTTTAGTTTATCAGATAGTTTTATGAGATTCGTACCATAAAACCATCGTCTGTGAAAAAAATACTAATGAAATTCGTAATTTTCCACTTATCACGCTTTAGTTCCGGAACCAGAAATCGGATCTGGATAAAATGTTCTAGAATGTTTTAGGAAACTATAAGACCTTTCATTTGTGAAAATCGGTTGAGCTGTTTCAGAGAAAATTGAATACCCATTTTTTCTCGAATTTTCACATATTACCATGTTACTCCGGAACCGGAAGTCGGATAGAAATGAAATTCAATAGCAGGCTATGGACCTTTCATTTGAATCTTAGTTTATGAAAATCGGTTCGGCCATCTCCGAGAAAAGTGAGTGCATATTTTCGTTACATACATACACACATACACACACATACACATACATACGGAAACATACACACACAGACATTTGCTCAGTTCATCGAGCTGAGTCGAATGGTATATGACCTCGGTTAAAGAGTCGGTTTTCACAGTGATTGCATAGTCATACGCAAGCTTAATTGTTCCTGATAAGTGCGGTCTATAATGTTAATGGTAATCCCAATATTTCAACAAGGGATGCTACAAAAGCAGAATTACATTTATGAAAGGTTGAAAACTTTCCAAACCAAGTTGCCCAGATGTAGTTGTGTGCTATATATCCGGAAATAGTGATGAAAAAAATGGAAATAGTTTCTATTTTTGAGAGATAATTGAACCGAATTGTTCAAGCTTGGATTCACAAGATAGGTCTACAGGTTCCAAAAGCTGCTATTAAATTTTATCCGGATCGAACTTCTTCTCCGGGAATTTCAAGGTGATGATTATTTGAAAATGTGCACCATAGTTTAAGATGACGATGAAAAATATTGTTTTATACACTTGGTGATGTAATGAAACCTTCGGCATCAATAGGAGGTTATAGGAGAAATCTAAGCGAATTACCGTTTCAAGTTTTCAGATATTATTTCCGGTACCGCCGGAATCGGCAACTGGGGTCCAACACTGCCGAAGTGAGTTTGTGTGGTCATAAACTAACAAGACCTTTAAAACAAAATCAAACCAACTGGTTTCAGACAAATTAGCTCTGTTTTAAATCTTCAATTACACACTTGAAATAGACTTTGTTGTACTCGTCACTTTGTAATTTCGTAACCGGAAGTTACTGAATCTGAAATTGCACTTATTACCGGTCTACTAAAGGATCCTACTGTGTTTAACAGGGATCTTGAAATAATGTTGTTAAAACGAAAGCAAAAGAATATAGTAGGCTAAGAATATACTCATTTAAAAAAAAAGTTTCGATTCTGTGGATTTTCCCAATTCAGTTTAAATTCCGCACCTACCTATAGCTGGGTATAGTTCGTCTATGATCTTGTTGACTCAAAAGTTCATCAAAAAAGTAATCATTTACAGCTTTTTTTCTTCGGAACAACAATCTAGAAAATGAACCTTGACATCAATGCCCCTACTTTTACTCGGATGTCAAACACACAAGGGCAGCTTATCACCGGATCTTCGAAGTTTGAACAGGCTTGTAATGAAAAACCGAATAAAGCAGTTTCGGGCAACCTTTGAGCTACCTGCAATCAGGATGCCTTCCGGTCCCGGTAGACCATCGGTGTTTGTTTTGTACCCAAAATTCCAATCCAAGCAACCGGGGTCACCAACTGAAAAACCTTTATGGATAGAGAGTCCATCCAATATGCATGCTATGAATAATAAGTGTCAAAACAGCTGCAATCGGTTATGGCAGGGCTGCACCGGAACAAAACATTCTTCTGCTAAACCGGCAGTCGATAAACCGCCAGCACCAGCAACGGGCAGTCCCTTTTCTCCTACCGTCAGGCTGTTGTTGGATATCGTTTGGAAACTGGATACTGCATATAAGCTACAGACTAACCCGTCGAATATCTGATTTTGCTGAAATTTGCATAAGCTGTTTGTCGGTACGAAAACATCGCCCAGAATACATGTTAAAGTTTTTTTCTGTCCGGTTTTTTACTTCTTCGCAAAATCGATTACATTTTTGTTCCGACTTCTCGATGAACTCTCCGTACGATACCAGAAAGGCCGGCTGTACACTGCAAGAGTTTTACAAATTCCTGAGAGAGGTCATCAGCCGCCTGGGAAGCGTCTGATCCCGAGAAATCACATCCTTTGCATCCAGAAACTCCCGTTCTCTTTGAAATTATAATTAATTTGAAAATTTATAGTCTCATCAACGGCTTTTATTCTCGTTTCGCTAGAATAATGCGGCTTCTTAGGCCAATCGCGGGCGGAAAGTCTACCATCGAAGCGCCGCGAAACGCGCCAGAAAAATCCGCAAAATTACTTCTCGAAACTCATCATCGTTCCATCACATCGTTCGGCCTTGTAACGCTTTTGTAAAGTCTGAAAAATTGTGCACAAAACTCCGACCCTGAATGGAGCTGTTCTCAGGGTGCGTATCGCACTGTGGCACTCCCGACAGCACAGCAGAGAAATCACCGAGGCTTCCTTCAGCTGTGAGGAACAGAAAACTTTCTTTCTTCTCCTCACAGCAGCCACCCACGCTGCCAACGACGGTTCCGGCAGAGGATGGATGGGCCAGGAGATATATTTTGTAATTTAAAAATGCATAAATCATCTACCAGATGAGCGATGTGTAAGCTTTCGTCGTCGGAGAAATGCTTCGTGTGATGGTGTCCTATTTTATTTTTTTGTTCAGTCCTTCTCTCAGCGTAGAAGTTGGTCGCATCTTCATTGGTGTGCTTCCGGTTTTTCCAGTGAAATGGAATTTTCCTCGTTCTGCTTTGTATTTGCAAAAACTGATCCTGAGCGAACCGTCGTCTTGCCATGTAACGAAAGTTATTCGATGCGGAAATTTAAAGAAGGCATTCAGCGGATGTTCAATGTGTGAGGTCTTAGAAGCAATTAGATCCGGAAACAAGAGCTTAAGACTCAGGAAAACAATGTTTACAGTCTGTTAAAAATTTAAATTGCCGTTGCTAAACACGATGCGTCAATTTTGACGTATAATTTTCTTAACTTTTCTGAACATGGTTGTCGTTTCGCTAATTCAACACTTCGAGAGTGCTACGAAACATGGTTGATATGAAGTTCCTAGACATTTAGGCATAACTCAAATATAGTCCTACGTCAATCTCGTCGTTAGGTATTTGAAATTACCGATTCCCATATTTTTGTACCTTGATTTTCATGAATTTACGTTCGTTTATACCACGAACAGTGAGTGTGAAAACAAGAAGAGCAATAAACCTTATAACAGTGAAAACAGTAAAAACAGTAAAAACAGTAAAAACAGTAAAAACAGTAAAAACAGTAAAAACAGTAAAAACAGTAAAAACAGTAAAAACAGTAAAAACAGTAAAAACAGTAAAAACAGTAAAAACATTAAAAACAGTAAAAACAGTAAAAACAGTAAAAACAGTAAAAACAGTAAAAACAGTAAAAACAGTAAAAACAGTAAAAACAGTAAAAACAGTAAAAACAGTAAAAACAGTAAAAACAGTAAAAACAGTAAAAACTGTAGAAACAGTAAAAACAGTAAAAACAGTAAAAACAGTAAAAACAGTAAAAACAGTAAAAACAGTAAAAACAGTAAAAACAGTAAAAACAGTAAAAACAGTAAAAACAGTAAAAACAGTAAAAACAGTAAAAACAGTAAAAACAGCAAAAACAGTAAAAACAGTAAAAACAGTAAAAACAGTAAAAACAGTAAAAACAGTAAAAACAGTAAAAACAGTAAAAACAGTAGAAACAGTAAAAACAGTAAAAACAGTAAAAACAGTAAAAACAGTAAAAACAGTAAAAACAGTAAAAACAGTAAAAACAGTAAAAACAGTAAAAACAGTAAAAACAGTAAAAACAGTAAAAACAGTAAAAACAGTAAAAACAGTAAAAACAGTAAAAACAGTAAAAACAGTAAAAACAGTAAAAACAGTAAAAACAGTAAAAACAGTAAAAACAGTAAAAACAGTAAAAACAGTAAAAACAGTAAAAACAGTAAAAACAGTAGAAACAGTAAAAACAGTAAAAACAGTTAAAACAGTAAAAACAGTAAAAACAGTAAAAACAGTAAAAACAGTAAAAACAGTAAAAACAGTAAAAACAGTAAAAACAGTAAAAACAGTAAAAACAGTAAAAACAGTAAAAACAGTAAAAACAGTAAAAACAGTAAAAACAGTAAAAACAGTAAAAACAGTAAAAACAGTAAAAACAGTAAAAACAGTAAAAACAGTAAAAACAGTAAAAACAGTAAAAACAGTAAAAACAGTAAAAATAGTGAAAACAGTGAGAACAGTAAAAACAGTAAAAACAGTAAAAACAGTAAAAACAGTAAAAACAGTAAAAACAGTGAAAACAGTAAAAACAGTAAAAACAGTAAAAACAGTAAAAACAGTAAAAACAGTAAAAACAGTAAAAACAGTAAAAACAGTAAAAACAGTAAAAACAGTAAAAACAGTAAAAACAGTAAAAACAGTAAAAACAGTAAAAACAGTAAAAACAGTAAAAACAGTAAAAACAGTAAAAACAGTAAAAACAGTAAAAACAGTAAAAACAGTAAAAACAGAAAAAACAGAAAAAACAGTAAAAACAGTAAAAACAGTAAAAACAGTAAAAACAGTAAAAACAGTAAAAACAGTAAAAACAGTAAAAACAGTAAAAACAGTAAAAACAGTAAAAACAGTAAAAACAGTAAAAACAGTAAAAACAGTAAAAACAGTAAAAACAGTGAAAACAGTAAGAACAGTAAAAACTGTAAAAACAGTAAAAACAGTAAAAACAGTAAAAACAGGAAAAACAGTAAAAACAGTAAAAACAGCAAAAACAGTAAAAACAGTAAAAACAGTAAAACCTGTGAAAACAGTAAAACCTGTTAAAACAGTAAAAACAATAAAAGCAGTAAAAACAGTAAAAACAGTAAAAACAGTAAAAACAGTAAAAACAGTAAAAACAGTAAAAACAGTAAAAACAGTAAAAACAGTAAAAACAGTAAAAACAGTAAAAACAGTAAAAACAGTAAAAACAGTAAAAACAGTAAAAACAGTAAAAACAGTAAAAACAGTAAAAACAGTAATAACAGTAAAAACAGTAAAAACAGTAAAAACAGTAAAAACAGTAAAAACAGTAAAAACAGTAAAAACAGTAAAAACAGTAAAAACAGTAAAAACAGTGAAAACAGTAAGAACAGTAAAAACAGTAAAAACAGTAAAAACAGTAAAAACAGTAAAAACAGTAAAAACAGTAAAAACAGGAAAAACAGTAAAAACAGTAAAAACAGCAAAAACAGTAAAAACAGTAAAACCTGTGAAAACAGTAAAACCTGTTAAAACAGTAAAAACAATAAAAGCAGTAAAAACAGTAAAAACAGTAAAAACAGTAAAAACAGTAAAAACAGTAAAAACAGTAAAAACAGTAAAAACAGTAAAAACAGTAAAAACAGTAAAAACAGTAAAAACAGTAAAAACAGTAAAAACAGTAAAAACAGTAAAAACAGTAAAAACAGTAAAATCAGTAAAAACAGTAAAAACAGTAAAAATAGTAAAAACAGTAAAAACAGCAAAAACAGTAAAAACAGTAAAAACAGTAAAAACAGTAAAAACAGTAAAAACAGTAAAAACAGTAAAAACAGTAAAAACAGTAAAAACAGTAAAAACAGTAAAAACAGTAAAAACAGTTAAAACAGTAAAAACAGTAAAAACAGTAAAAACAGTAAAAACAGTAAAAACAGTAAAAACAGTAAAAACAGTAAAAACAGTAAAAACAGTAAAAACAGTAAAAACAGTAAAAACAGTAAAAACAGTAAAAACAGTAAAAACAGTAAAAACAGTAAAAACAGTAAAAACAGTAAAAACAGTAAAAACAGTAGAATGAGTAAAAACAGTAAAAACAGTAAAAACAGTAAAAACAGTAAAAACAGTAAAAACAGTAAAAACAGTAAAAACAGTAAAAACAGTATAAACAGTAAAAACAGTGAAAACAGTAAAAACAGTAAAAACAGTAAAAACAGTAAAAACAGTAAAAACAGTAAAAACAGTAAAAACAGTAAAAGCAGTAAAAACAGTAAAAACAGTAAAACAGTAAAAACAGTAAAAACAATAAAAACAGTAAAAACAGTAGAAGCAGTAAAAACAATAAAAATAGTAAAAAAAGTAGAATTAGTAGGAACAGTAGAAAATAACAGAAAATTACAGAAAGTTACTAAAAATTACAGAAAATTACGTATCATAGAATAGCTAAAATTTGTATCAACCACAGTACCGTCTTTTTCCAATATCACACACCATTAGCAGACATCCGTAACCGTTTCGATTCCTTCATAGCGTGTACGAAATAGAACAAAGCACGCATCGTTCGTTTTGTGTTCTCCTCTTCCAAGTTGCACGTACCGGTGTTGTACATATTGTTATTCTATATGACGATTTGAAAACTTTGACACTCATCGCCCTGTAACTGCGGAACCGGAAGTCGGATCCGGATGAAATTTCACAGTATTTTTAGAGATAATATGAGCTTGAATTCAATTAATGATTTGTGAAAATCGGTTCAAGCATTGCAGAGAAGTCGAAGTGAGTTCTATTTTTGGAGTTTTCTTTCACCACTTTCGGTGCTTCCGGAACAGGAAAAGGAAAGACCAGTAGTACCGAATTAAGTTTTTACGCCCACAAACTAACAAGCTCTGCAACATTCTAGTTTATCAGATAGTTTTATGGGATTTGTACCATAAAACCATCGTCTGTGAAAAAATACTAATGAAATTCGTAATTTTCCACTTATCACGCTTTAGTTCCGGAACCAGAAGTCGGATCTGGATAAAATGTTCTAGAATTTTTTAGGAAACTATAAGATCTTTCATTTGTGAAAATCGGTTGAGCTGTTTCAGAGAAAATTGAATGCACACTTTTTCTCGAATTTTCACATATTACCATGTTACTCCGGAACCGGAAGTCGGATCGAAATGAAATTCAATAGCAGGCTATGGACCTTTCATTTGAATCTTAGTTTATGAAAATCGGTTCAGCCATCTCCGAGAAAAGTGAGTGCATATTTTTGTTACATACATACACATACACACACACATACGGAAACATACACACACAGACATTTGCTCAGTTCGTCGAGCTGAGTCGAATGGTAACAGTAAAAACAGTAAAAACTGTAAAAACAGTAAGAACAATAAAAACAGTAAAAACAGTAGAAGCAGTAAAAACAATAAAAATAGTAAAAAAAGTAGAATTAGTAGGAACAGTAGAAAATAACAGAAAGTTACTAAAAATTACAGAAAATTACACAAAATTACATAAAATTACAGGAAATTACAGAAAATTACAGAAAATTACAGAAAATTTTAGAAAATTACAGAAAATTACAGAAAATTACAGAAATTTACAGAAAATTACAGAAAATTACAGAAATTTGTAGAAAATTACAGAAAGTTACATGAAAATACAGAAAATTATAAAAAAGATACAAAAAATTGCAGAGATTTACAAAATATTACAGAAAATGGCAGAAATTAATAAAAAATTACTGAAAAATATAGGTTACTGAAAACAATTAGAAAAAAAATCTGAAATCACAGAAAATCATAAAAACTACAGAAAATCATTAAACTATCATAAAATATCGCTGAAAAATGAAAGAAAATTGCATAAATTACAAGAAAAGCATAAAGACTCAGAAAATCTCAGAAAGCATCACCAAATGACAGAAAATTGTGGGATGATAGCAGAAAACAAACAAAAACCCATAGACATTTACAGGAAATAACAGAAGCGATCTGAAAATGGCAAATATTTAGAGAAAACGACAAATAGTTGTAAATAATGATAGTAAATTTTACGGAAAGATATATGATTTCGCAGAAGGTGCAATAATGAATTGTAAAATAGTGAAACGTTCAAATGATTAGATTTATTATCTGTTAAAGATACCAAATTGATAGATTTGGTTGTCAAACTTTCGAAGAGCGAGAAAAATTAAACAAAACCCCCGGGCGAAAGATTAAAGCCGGAGTAAAATAATTGTTGAATGAAAAAACGTTCACCCCAAAATTTTCAGAACTGAACAAGACTAGAATATCTATTCTGGTCTCGCGCAATGACTGTCAAACTCATCCGAATTTTCCTAGCACTCTCCTCTTGCGCAGTGGCTTTAACGTTGTTTTCTTTTTCTTTCACTTCAGCCAGCAGCACAAGATCGGGAAAATGTAATGAAGTACTTTTAACCTCATCAATCTTGTCCCGGCCGACATTTTCATTGCTCTTTTGTTTCAATATTTCCCGAAACTCACGGATCTCCTTTGCCGGTCGTTGCTTATCTTGCCATACCCTTGCCCGTGACAGTAGCATTCTGTATCCAACGCACAGAAAGGGGAAATCTGTTCCGGTTCCATCGGTTTGGTGATGGATGCAGGTCTTACGACATTATTGTGGAAAACTGATTATGGAAGCGTGACGATAGTCTCATTTCTTATGCTAAGATGAAATTCTAATTTTTTTCGGAACTAGGAATGTCAACTTTCTGGATAAATGAATTAATTGGGAATTGGGTTGGTTCGTATTTCGGTGACAAAGTTCAAAAGGCGAATGAAGGAGGTGGCTTCACAAGTTCATAAATTACCCGCAAATAGCAAATTTCAACTTTTTGTATCACTACTATTCGAATTTCGAGCTAATGGTTGCAAGGTGAGAGTGTACCAAACTTTTCTAATCTTATCAGGTGTCTTAAACAATGATCCTTGCTATCATTGCAGAATTAGCGGCGAAATTTCCATCCACTCACACAACACTACCGTCGTAATCCTAGAAGCAAAACTCTTCAAAGTGAGCATAATATAAAAGTTCCTTCTCTTTTGCCCTTCGTTCACGACCCATTCGAAGCACTCCAGCTGCTGGCGATATAAAATAGAATAACCACGAACTGCGTAGCAAAGTGTCGGAAAAAGTCTTTGAGATTCCGGCTGATGCCAGCCGAAAAGGCAAAATGATAATAATCGAAATGTCAAGAAGTGGAACTGGTAATGCGTCAGGAGGATGACAAAAAAAACGAATCTTTCCGTTCAAATCGCTCTGCCTCTGCCGGAATGTTCCGGATTGTCCCCAACAGTGAGCGTGGTTGATGACGGGCTAAACCATCCGTGAGACATGTTTGAGATTCAAATTCGCTCCGAATCCGGATAAAAGTGAGACCCTTGGCAAAGAAAAAAAAATTGATGGAAATGGGGTGCGGAAAGATCGCCGTGTAACCGTGAGCGGAGTTAAAAGTTCAGAAGCCAAAGCGTGAACTTCACACACAGCTAAACGGATGTGACTGGGATGATTGATGAAGTTTCTACCGAATAAAAACACTTGTGCGTGCTTGGAAAAAGGAATCCGGTCGTTTATGAAATGCGATTGGCCTACCAGTACTGGGGGGTCTCGCGTTAATGACACCAAGCCGAGCCGGTTCTGTTCGGAGAAGTATCGCATCAACTGTTTCGCGGTAGGTTGCCAATTTTCGGTGATAACCCCTTCCAGGGCACTCCACCTTTGCTACGCAAATAGTCAACATTGAGTCGGTCTGAATTAATTTCGTTTGGTTTGGTACAGATTTGAGTACGTGAAGCAGTGAGCGGCATTATTAAATTGAACTAATCTCTTGTAGGTATATTTCAACGGTAGCATCTTAATTTTCTGACAGTACTCATTATTTAACCTCAAATATCGTTAATCATTTTAAATTACTTGAAATCTCGAAATCTTATTGAAATATCAAAACACAATCACGCTTCATGTGTCACTTCAGGCCAGTTTTTTCTTGTCTAGTTTGAAGTGATTTCATTACCTTCCTACATAGATAAGAAAAGCAACTCACGGTTTACAGAGAATTGCAACAGATAATTTTTCTGGGCATCTAATTTGTCATTTTCTTCTTCGCTCAAGTCTTCATTGGTCGCAGGGCGCTAGAATCGCTGCTTCAGTTTGGGACAATCAACAATCTTTCATGTGATCAACTGGTTTTCGTAGGCGACGAACGGTTTTTGCCGGCACAGACCGCCCTGTTCTAAGACGCTGCGCAGTGGACATCTATCAGCTGTACAACTTTGCTCCCGCCGCTTTCCGATAGGTGGCTGTACCGGCTGAGGCTGGTTAAAATACATAGTTGATAATGCCTTTAAAGTGAGTGTGTACAGTGCCTAACGAATTGTCATTGCCGTTTCAGTAACAGTTGTTCTTGTTTTCGTATTATTCACGCTCGAAAATGTCTGTTTATGTACTCAATTCTCGCCATTTGCGGGAAGTTTTACTTTTCTGTTACAATTCGAAAAAAATTGAAACTGAAGCGCATCGAATGCTTCAAGAAACTTACGGTGATACTGCTCTGAGTAAAAGAACATGTCGGGATTGGTTTCAACGTTTTAAAAATGGCAGGGTTTGGATGAATGAAGCAGTGAAGATGAGTATACATGCTTCACGGTGTATGATATTCATGAATATACCTGCTTTATGAACCATGTCGCTTTTGAGGAAGCGTGAGCCTTGTTGCTTTATTGAAGTGGCTGTCCATGCACGAGAATAGAAGAGAGCGAACAATATTCACCCCTACTACTGTTTCTCCTTCTCTCGGTAAGAGAGAAGCTCTAGCCCCATAATTCACTGCAAGCAAATTAGCTTCACGGTGCAAGATAGTGATGAAGATTGAATATTTAGTTTTCGCTAGCAGACTGATGACTGGCTCTTAACTGTCGCATGTTTCTTCGAGGTCCGAACGCGATTCACATTTGTTTATACAGAATTACACATACAGGTGTGCACTGCCACCGCTCGAGCGTTTATTAGAGTAAAGGTTTTGCTGTAATGGTAACATGTGTTTCTTACAGCTCTCAAAGCTCATAGCAATACACCCAAACCTCCGTTTACGAACACTTTTTATACGTTACCTCTTTTTACGTACCTCTTTTTACGAACCAAATCCCAAATAACGTAATCTTTTTTTACGAACCAAATCCCAAATAACGTAAACTTTTTTTACGAACCTACTTCGTAAACAGAGGTTTTGTCATTCATCGAAAGCGATTTCCGATTCTATAGAAACTACTACAATATGGGCATTTTTGGAACGGGTTTAAAGAGTAGATTCCGGAAAATGATGTTTAAGGAATTTTGGAAATCCAAGATGGCGACTTCCGGTTGAATGATATTCCTCGAAAACCCTTGCAATATGGGTATTTTCGGAACGGAATTGATGAGTAGATGTCGGAAAATGATGTTTAAAGTGGTTCTGAAATCCAAGATGGCGACCTCCGGTTTGTTGATATTCCTTGAAAACCCTTACAATATGGGTATTTTCGGAACGGAATTGATGAGTAGATATCAGAAAACGATATTTGAGGTAGTTTTGAAATTTAAGATGGCGACTTCCGGTTTGTTGATATTCCTCGAATACACTTACAATATGGGTATTTTTGGAACGAGGTTAATGAGTAGATATCAGAAAACGTTGTTTGAGGTAGTTCTTAAATCCAAGATGGCGACTTCTGGTTGATTGATATTCCTTGAAAACCCTTGCAATATGGGTATTTTTGGAACGGAATTGATGATTAGATGTCAGAAAACGATGTTTGAGGTAGTTTTGAAATTCAAGATGGCGACTTCCGGTTTGTTGATATTTCTTGAAAACCCATACAATATGGGTATTTTCGGAACGGGATTGATGAGTAGATGTCAGAAAACAATGTTTGAGGTGATTTTTAAATCCAAGATGGCGACTTCCGGTTATTTATATTCCTTGAAAACCCTTACAATATGGATATTTTCGGAACGGTATTGTGTTTTAAAGGAATACCAAGTTAAAAGAAAATGGCAAAAACTTTCAAAAGATACTAATAAACCGGAAATCACTGTTTTGCATTTCAAAACCACCTCAAATATAATTTTCCGACGTCTACTTTTAAATCTCTTTCCGAAAGTACCCATATTGTAAGGGGTTTCAAGGAATATCAAGAAATCGGAAGTTTCCATCTCGGATCTAAGAACCACCCAAAACATTGTTTTCTGGCATCTACTCATAAATCCCGTTCCGAATATATCCATATTGTAAGGGTTTTCGAAGAATATCAACAAACCGGAAGTAGCCATCTTGAATTTCAAAACTAACTCAAACATCGTTTTCTGACATCTACTCATCAATCCCGTTCCGAAAATTCCCATATTGTAAGGGTTTTCAAGAAATATCAAGAAACCGGAAGTCGCCATCTTGGATTTCAGAACTACCTCAAACATCGTTTTCTGATATCTACTCATTAACCCCGTTCCGAAATCCCATATTGTAAGTGTTTTCAAGGAATATCAACAAACAGGAAGTCGCCATCTTGGATTTCAGAACCACTTCAAACATCGTTTTCCGACATCTACTCATCAATTCCGTTCCGAATATACCCATATTGTTAGGGGTTTTAGGCAATCTCAATAAACCGGAAGCCGCCATCTTGGATTTCGAAACGAGCCCAAACATCATTTTCTTGCACTTACTCTTCACACCCGTTCCGAAAATAAACATATGATGCGCGGTTTCCACAATAATCACACAAAACTTTTTTTACGAAGTAAATTCCAAATAACGTAAACTTTTTTACGAACCAAATCCCAAATAACGTAAACTTTTTTTACGAACCAAATCCCAAATAACGTAAACTTTTTTTACGAACTACCTCTTTTTACGAGCCCCCGTTTAGTTCGTAAATGGAGGTTTCGGTGTAGTCAATGAAAATTCAATGAAAAAATGTTCAACGCGGAATACTGATTAAAAGACTTATTTTTCATCCTACTGAGTACTGGTTGATTACCTATTATGCACTACTACGATTAAACCCAATTGAACACTATTCAGCAGGAATTTGATTTACACAAGTAACAAGAGTTCAGGAGCTAGTTTCTCTCTAACAGCCAGCAAACGAAGCGTTTGTTTGTTTGCAGTATTTGGTGAGATCACCAGATCGCCATTGCGAATTGCTTCGCTCCTGTTACTTCTGTTTATAATATTCAAGTATAACTAAGAATTCTTACCCTCTACTAACTTGACACGAGTTGAATAAGTGATATGCAACAGTTTTCGTGGCATAAAGTCATCATTAACAGCCGTTCGCGTCGGAGAGCCAGTCATCAGCCTGTTAGCGAAAACTGAGTATATAATCTTCATCACTTACTAGCCCCGTGAAGATCGTTAGCTTGCAATGAAGTGTTTGTGAGAAGAACGACGTTCAGGACCACGAGAGAGCTAACTATATTCACGGCTACTGTGCTTCATGAAGACTCTAATACCAGCACACTATACCATTTGTGCATATGTGGAATATATTTGCTTCCACTAGCGTTTTGTTTGTGTGGTTCTTTTTGGCTGGAAAGGCGTCCTCTGCAAGCTCCCGGCCGAGCGGTGGCGGAAGAGGAATAACGAAGAGGATGTTTCTTTCAGTTCTATACGGAGTAACACTCTCCAATTCGATTTCTCTTTTATGTCATTGTATTGATTCATCCACGTATTTGAGATTAATATCACGAAATTCACCTTTTTTGAGTTTCAACTATTCACAACACTTCATGGTGAACTCGTCGGATATATGTCTCCACATTTATTGATTTTGATGTCACTTGATACTCAAGTCTCACAATGCACACATGTTCCTATAGCTACTGTATTATACTCCGAACTGAACTGAACTAGCTACTAACTTGTCTACGGGCCGACGCCCGAGACTAACGGATATTTTCCGCGCACTCTGAGACTGAACTGACTACTAATTTGTCTACGGGCCGACGCCCGAGACCAACGGCTATTTACCGCGCACTCGTTAAAATTGAACTGGACTGTAACTCTTCCCAACTATGGGTTTTTAAGCTCCTAACATTTTCTTTCGGGTGAAGCCCGAAGATTTTAGTACAAGCCGAGCTTGTAATTTTAAGTAGAAAGTTCATCCGACTTTCTTCCGAAGTTCTATCGAAAACCGAGACCACTGTCACTATGCCAGAGGCAGTGACCAGTGTCCGTGAAAATAACTTTGTTTTTACAACATTGCTGCGCTGACTAATGCTCGGAACTGTCTATGGTTTTATAACAATATTTCTTAAACATCGTTGCGATGACTAATGCTCGCAAATGTGCACGCTTCAATAACCAAGTTTATACCTGAAGGTTGCAGCTACGCTGATATGAGAGTTTCCTTCACAATTTCCTACCTTTTCTACAATATTAGCAAATTCGAAGGAAAATTTGCTAAGGGCGCTGCACCTCTTTGTGAGCGGTGGAATTGTTCGCTCACAATGCAATGGAAACTATATATTCATTCACCGGTGAATGAATATTCCAAACCCTGAAAAATGGTGATTTGGATGTCGAAGACAAACATGATGGTGGAAGAGAAAAAACCTCCAAAGATGAATAACAATTTACTACGAGCACTTAAAACCGGGTGAAACCATCACAGGAGATCGCTACCGAACGCAAATGATGCGCCTTAGTTGCGCGCTAAAAGAAAAGCGGCCACAGTATCAAGAGCGACATGGCAAAGTCATCCTCCAACACGACAATGCTCGGCCTCACGTCGCAAAAGTGGTCAAAAAGTACCTGGAAACGCTGAAATGGGAAGTGTTGCCCCACCCGCCGTATTCCCCAGATGTCGCCCCTTCTGACTTCCACCTATTCCGTTCGATGGCACACGGCCTGGCAGATCAACATTTTCAATCCTTCGAATAGTAGGAAAAATGGATTGCTTCATGGATAGCGTCAAAAAAGGACTACTTTTTTCGAGCCGGGATCCGAAAATTTCCGGAAATATGGGAGAAAGTTGTCGCTAGCGACGGACAATACTTTGAATAAAACATCTGCAAGCACTTTTTCGCAATAAAGCTTTAAATTTTGGGAAAAAACGGCGGAAGCAAAGTTGTACACCTAATACAATCAATTTTTCTAGATGAACGATACAGTTTTTCGAATTGTATGTTCTAAATTTAGTATTTTTAATTTATTTTTTTCGTCAAATCTTTGTCACTCAAAAACAATAAAAATGACATTCAAGAAAACGCAGGAATTCAATTGGGCTTCCACTTTTTTGAACAAGTCTGCATAGCTGTACAATACATGAAAATCAGTTTTTCTCAAAGTATTTGATATTTAAATATCTGTATTTATTTCTCTTGAGTTGTAAAATTGTATTCTAGCGTTAAAATGACTATTTTTTTGTATCACGAACTATAAATTGTGCTATTCCCGACGAATTGTTCAAGCTGTAGCTTCTTCATTAAAAACCTGTTTCAATCTACCTAGAGGTATGATAATGCCTACTTTATATCACTCATCTGTTTTCCCCCTTAGATACTAATCAAATTTAAACAATCGAAGCAGAATTGTTAGACCTATGAGCCGAGCTTTTACCTTTCCGCAGTATGAGATAAGCAAAAATAAAGGCCCATAAACTTCGAAGTTTTGTTTTACTATAAGAAAATATAATGAAAAAAACAAATGATTTTTCAAAAGTTGGAGAACCCTACCCGCCCATTCAGTAAACGTTCATCTGAAAATAGCAATAAAAATATCAATATTCAATTGAAAAAAGTACAGGTGTGTAATGTCAGAGACATAACTGGATGTCGCGAATACGAATAAAACTGACACTTTTACTTTATACTTCCGAATATAAATTAGTTGATCGATAATGTGAATTGTGCAAGTTTTGCCCTTTTACACTACTAGAATTAGAAACGATACACCTAAACTACAGTACAGATTAGTTACATCTCGGTTGATTTTTCATTAGGGCGTATAAGCAAGTGACAGTTTTTCTTTAATCACTCTCTCTTTCGATTATTGTGATGTGATTAAAAAATTTTCTCTGATTTCACTACACTTTTTGAAAGTCGAAAATTTCGGGTATCATTTTATGCAGTGTTGATGATTGCCGAAAATTTGACAGAAGCTGCTATATTGCTATCTATATTGTATACAACATTTTCAATTCGGTAGAATATGCTACAAGCACTCGAGTCTCTCAATGCATGAACCGCGAGAGAATTTTTCTACATTTCTTCGCTCCACTTCATACTCTGAGTATTTCACGGCCCTTAAAAAAATTACAGTCTGTTAATGATCGTTGCTGTGTGGAATTTCCCAAGAGAGAATCGCAAGTTGACAATTATCGCAGAAAATCGAGTCGATGATTCAACTTGATGATTCTCATACTAGGTTGCAACATTTCAAAACCCTTGTGTGGAACATTCACAGACATTTTCATAGACACAACTTATACAAAGATTATATGCACATAGTTACAATAAGCGGCAATAGTAAAATGATTCTATCGCAATTATCCACTGCCAATACAGTATCGGATCGCGAAACGAGAATAAGCGACCGTTTGTTGCTTCAGAGAAGATCTCCACAGCGGCGTGCCAACCTTTGATTCTCAGAAATATCATCGAGAGAAATTCGCTCTCGCACTGGTGTCGATTCTATGTTAAATCAGCCATGCCGGGTTTTTGTTGTTGCGATGATTTCCAACTCTCTTTGATGGCACTGATTCAATCGTTGAAGAGTTGCCAGTGAACGTTCTTTGATACGATAAAAGCCATCCTTGATTTTATGCAAAGAGTTGAGTGATAAACGTGTAAACCGCTTGGTAATTAATAAAAGCGAAAGTAAACAAAGAGAAACTGCCAGAATTCCGGCAAAAGTCTGGCAACAATGCAACAACCGTTTCCGGCAGAAAATTTCGCCTAGCGGTTATTAACGGTTCTTTTCTGTCGGATTCTTGCCATACAAGATTGGCAGAACCGTTTTGAATCGGTTCTACATTTTAAGCGTCTTGGTTTTATTTTTTCAATAAAAAAAACATATAAAAGGCAATAAGTTATTGCCCTTCATATATACTAATCATGGAAAATGTTATTACCAATAACATTGCTTTCTCACTACCAAATATATCCATATTTCAATCTCATTTACCTCGTCTCAAGATTCGTTTTTTGTACGTACATGCGGAGTTGACGAATATCAAATGAAGTCGAATAAAACAAAATAAAAAAGGAAAAAGGAGGGAAATAAACAAGACACTTACGGCGAGATAATGACGCAATTTCGCCTGGATAATTTTGACAGTAGCCGGAATGCAGCCAGCCTTCTGACGGTTGCCAGAATTCCTCACAAGCGGGATACAGTATAGTGAAATCAGTTCCAAATCAACAGTCGATGTGATCGGATGCGTATTTACGTTTCTCTTAACATTTGTACAGTCGAGCGTTTTAATCCATTCTCAAGGTCATTTTGCTCTCTCTGTGTGCTAGCGAGTGTTAGTATCAATAGGCACAGTTGGCCAGTGCCGGGTGCTATTGTGATATCACTGTATATTGTGTTCTGGTGAAAAGTGCCGTTATACGTTGAACATTATAGACAATTGTGTTTTTTTTCCTCGTGGAGGATTTTTACACACCATCTGCGGTGATACACCGATCTGCAAAAGCGAGAACTTGGTGGACGATAAGCCGGATTTTAAGATAAGTACTGTCTTCTCATTGTTTATTCTCCCGCCTTTCTATTATCGGTTCCTCATCATTTTATCCTCACAACTATCCGTGAGGACATGAGCAACTCTGAACCTGATCCTCACCCTCCCGATGATCAGATGGAGACTTCTGCTGACAGCAGTAAGATTCGCATTAAGAGCTATCCGGATGGGCTTGCACTCCCGGTCGGACCTTATGCTGTATATTTCCGGACCAAATCAAACGACAAAAAATTGAATACTTTGAAAATATCTCGTGACCTGTCCTCGCGATATTCTACTATAAAAAGAATAGATAAAGTACGACCAGACAAGCTCAGGGTCTTACTAACCAGCTCTCAGCAGGCAAACGAGATTGTTCGAAATGAGCACTTTACGCGGGACTACCGCGTGTACGTACCAGCTCGTGAAGTCGAAATAGACGGCGTGGTAACCGATTCGACTCTGACTTGTGAGGACATTCTTAAGTACGGAGCAGGTTGTTTTAAAGACCCCTTACTTAAGAATGTCAAGATACTGGATTGCAAACGCTTGCATTCAGTATCGATCGCCGGGGATGGAACAAAATCTTATCCCCAATCAGATTCTTATCGAGTTACCTTTGCTGGCTCGGCTTTACCCAACTACGTCCTCTTGGACCGGGTTCGTCTGCCCGTTCGTCTCTTTGTACCGCGAGTAATGAACTGTACCAACTGTAAACAATTGGGGCATACAGCTTCTCATTGCTGCAATAAGCCCCGGTGCGCCAACTGTGGGGGAGGACATGCGGATGGCTCTTGCGGTAAGGATACTGAAAAGTGCCTCTATTGTAAGGAGGGTCCGCATGACCTCTCGGCATGTCCCGCGTATAGACTTCGCGGTGACAGAATGAAGCGTTCTCTGAAAGAACATTCTAAACGCTCTTTCGCCGATATGCTGAAGAGTGCCACTCCCCCCAAACAAATAACGAACCCATATGCCTGCTTGTCAAATGACGAGAGTGATTATGACGACCCTTTGGAAGGTACATCTTCGGCTGTCCCTCAAAGCTATAGAAAGAGAAGAAATATATCCTCCCACAAGCTTCCTAGTAAGGGTTCGAAGATATCCTCAGAAGGGCCTCTAAAAGTTACAGCTAGAGGAAGTGGTGCTAAAGCAAAACCGAAGCAAAATGCTCCTGGTCTAGGAAATCTAAATTCTTCGAAAGAATTCCCACCACTTCCTGGGACATCAAACCCCCCAAGCGTCCCCGAAAATCTATCTGAGAACCAACTCAGTGCTGGACTTATCAAGTTCTCAGATATTGTGGACTGGATCTTCAAAAATTTCAACATATCTGACCCTCTTAAAAGCATTTTAATTGCATTCATGCCTACAGTGAAAACATATTTGAAGCAGATGACTGCAAATTGGCCCCTTCTTTCAGCGATCGTATCCTTCGATGGCTAAGTCACCCTTTGAGGTTAAGGATTCAATCACTGTTTTACAGTGGAATTGTAGAAGTATCACCCCGAAAATAGATCCTTTCAAAATTCTAGTGAATAATCTGAAATGTGACGCATTTGCATTGTGCGAAACTTGGCTAACTTCTGATGTACCCCTAAACTTCCACGATTTTAACATTATTCGTCTGGATCGAGATAATCCCTATGGAGGAGTACTTTTGGGGATCAAAAAGTGCTATTCTTTCTATCGAATTAACCTCCCATCGATACCAGGCATTGAAGTTGTCGCATGTCAAATAACAGTAAAAGGCAAAGACCTTTGCATTGCTTCCATCTACATTCCCCCAAGAGCCTCGGTTGGGCATCGGCGGCTCAGTGATATCGTAGAGCTCCTTCCTGCACCGACGTTGGTTTTAGGAGACTTTAACTCGCACGGTACGGGATGGGGCTGTCTTCACGATGATAACAGATCAACTATGATCCATGATATTTGCGACAACTTCAATATGACACTCTTGAATACGGGAGAAATGACACGGATTCCTGCACCACCAGCAAGACCAAGTGCGCTGGATTTATCCCTCTGCTCGACATCGCTACGGTTAGATTGCAAGTGGAAGGTGATCCCTGATCCCCACGGTAGCGATCATCTACCTATCGTAATCTCAATCACCTGCGGATTAAGACCATCGGAGACAATCAATGTTTCGTATGACCTCACACGAAATATTGATTGGAAAGACTACGCAAATTCGATATCTGAGAAACTCAAAACAACACAAGAACTTCCTCCGGAGGAAGAGTACACGTTTATGGCTGGCTTGATTCTCGATACTGCGATTCAAGCTCAGACGAAACGTGTACCTGGCGCGAAAACTAACATCCGTCCTCCCAATCCGTGGTGGGACAAAGAGTGCTCATCACTGAACGCTGATAGAGCCTCCGCGTTCAAACAGTTTAGAGCCAATGGAACACCTGATAATTATCGTGATTACGCAACGTTAGACACGCAAATGAAGAACTTAATTAAAGCAAAAAAACGCGGTTACTGGCGCCGGTTTGTCGACGGATTAACAAAAGAAACATCGATGAGCACTCTTTGGAACACAGCCCGACGAATGCGCAACAAAAACACCACAAACGAAAGCGAGGAATATTCTAACCGCTGGATATTCGATTTCGCTAAAAAAGTATGCCCAGACTCTGCTCCGGACCAGAGGATCTCCCGCGCCGCGACGTCAAATGCAAACGAAATACCGTTTTCGATGGTAGAGTTCTCACTTGCGCTCTTATCGTGTAACAATAAATCTCCGGGGTTTGACAAAATCAAATTCAACTTGTTGAAAAATTTACCTGACTCTGCCAAAAGGCGCTTATTGAATTTATTCAATAGGCTTCTTGAGGATAATATTGTCCCACATGACTGGAGACAAGTAAGAGTTATTGCCATTCAAAAACCAGGGAAACCAGCCTCCGAT
The DNA here is from genome assembly GCF_030247185.1 of Malaya genurostris. Taxonomy (NCBI): domain Eukaryota; kingdom Metazoa; phylum Arthropoda; class Insecta; order Diptera; family Culicidae; genus Malaya; species Malaya genurostris. The sequence continues at coordinate 266,125,225 of NC_080572.1, read as the reverse complement.
CACAATTCGTATCGGCCGATTGCTATGCTTTCCTGTATCCGGAAATTGTTCGAAAAAATGATTCTGTTTCGTCTAGACAATTGGGTCGAGACTAATGGCTTACTTTCAGATACACAATTTGGTTTCCGCAGAGGAAAAGGAACGAACGATTGTCTTGCGTTGCTCTCAACAGAAATTCAAATGGCATTTGCTCGTAAGGAACAAATGGCATCAGTTTTCCTAGACATCAAGGGGGCTTTTGACTCAGTTTCCATAAATATCCTATCTGAGAAGTTGCATCAGCATGGTCTTTCACCAATTTTGAATAACTTTTTGTACAATCTATTGTCCGAGAAATACATGTATTTCGCGCATGGTGATTTGTCGACAATACGATTCAGTTACATGGGTCTTCCTCAGGGCTCATGCTTAAGCCCCCTTTTATACAATTTTTACGTAAACGACATCGATAAATGTATCAATACATCTTGCACGCTAAGACAACTTGCCGACAACAGCGTTGTGTCTATTATAGGACCCAAAGCTGGCGATCTGCAAGGGCCGTTACAAGATACTCTTGCCAACTTATCCATATGGGCTCTTCAAATGGGTATCGAGTTCTCTACGGAGAAAACTGAGTTGGTTGTATTTTCAAGGAAGCGAGAACCAGCACAACTACAGCTTCAACTAGGGGGTGAAAACATAGCTCAGGTCTTCACATTCAAATATCTCGGGGTCTGGTTCGACTCCAAAGGCACCTGGGGATGTCACATTAGGTATCTGAAACAAAAATGCCAGCAGAGAATCAATTTTCTTCGCACAATAACCGGAACTTGGTGGGGTGCCCACCCAGGAGACTTGATCAGGCTTTACCAAACAACGATATTGTCCGTAATGGAATATGGATGCTTCTGCTTCCGATCCGCCGCGAACACCCATTTCATTAAACTGGAAAGAATTCAGTATCGTTGTTTGCGTATTGCCCTAGGTTGCATGCAATCGACTCATACGATGAGTCTCGAAGTGCTCGCGGGCGTCTTACCGTTGAAAAATCGATTCTGGGATCTCTCATACCGATTGCTTATCCGATGCGATATCTTGAATCCGATGGTGATTGAAAACTTCGAAAGGTTAGTTGAGCTTAATTCTCAAACCCGTTTTATGTCCTTGTATTTTGATTACATGGCTCAGAATATTAATCCTTCTTCGTTTGTTTCCAACCGTGCTCATTTCCTGGATACTTCTGATTCTACTGTGTTTTTCGACACATCCATGAGAGAAGAGATTCGTGGAATTCCGGATCACATACGCCCTCAAGTGGCCCCTAATATTTTTTATAATAAACTAAGAACAGTCAACTGTGAAAAAGTGTTTTACACTGACGGATCAAACATCAACGAGTCCACAGGCTTCGGTATCTTCAATCAGAACATCACCGCTTCGTACAAACTCAGTGATCCGGCTTCAGTTTACGTCGCAGAATTAGCTGCTATTCAGTACACCCTCGAGATCATTGAAACCTTGCCCAAAGACCATTACTTCATTGTCACGGACAGTCTAAGCTCAATAGAAGCTCTCCGGGCAATGAAGCCAGGAAAGTATCCCCCATATTTCCTGGGGAAAATACGGGAACATTTGAGAACTTTATCTGAACGGTCTTATTCAATATCGTTAGTCTGGGTCCCTTCGCATTGTTCCATTCCGGGCAATGAAAAGGCAGACTCATTGGCTAAGGTGGGTGCATTAGAAGGTGATATTTATGAAAGACCAATCTGCTTCAATGAATTTTTCAGTATTTCTCGTCAGAAAACTCTCGAAAGTTGGCAAACTTCATGGACGAATGACGAACTGGGACGATGGCTACACGCCATTATCCCTAAGGTATCGACGAAACCTTGGTTCAAGGGGATGAATGTGAGTCGCGGTTTCATTCGTGTTATGTCGCGGCTCATGTCAAATCATTATACATTCAACGCACATCTCCGGCGTATTGGGCTCGTGGAGAGCAATCTCTGCACCTGTGGCGACGGTTACCAGGACATCGAGCATGTCGTGTGGTCGTGCGTAGAGTATCGTGACGCCAGGTCGAAGCTAATGGAATCCCTTAGGGCCCGAGGTAGACCGCCTGAGGTTCCGGTTCGGGATGTGTTGGCGAGTCGGGATAGTTCATACATGCTTCTCATATACCAATTCCTTAAACACATTCGTATACAAGTGTAATCTATTATATTTTGCAGAGAAAGTTCCTCCCATTCCTCGACGATATTTTAACTATGGCTAAGAATAATCTCCAACTGCAGGTTCGACACTAACATCCGCCCGATTCTATCGACCCCTCGTCCTGTCCACCATCTTCATTGGAACTAACTAGATCTTTTTGTTGTCACTAACTTTTCTGTTCTCCCTTTCCCCGTCTCTTCACCATCTCGTTGTCAACTAATTAGATCTCTGTCGTTTTCTAGGCATTTCGTTCCCATATCCCCTTTTTACCCCGTTTTTCTACAATATTTACTAGTCTATGTCTCTTTTATTCTCTTCCGTAACATAACAATCAACCCCAATGGAAGACCGCTCCAATCGATGACCAGCATGCGGGCCACCCGCCGGGTCTTCGTAGCCTGGGGGTGTTTTCCGCGGACCCATACGGACCAAAGGATGCGGCCAGCATAAATATTTACCAACGTCATCTGGAAGACACACGCTATATTCAGTTCATCAACCACTGCGGATTGCCAGCTGTAGGCTGGATTCTCGAGAATAGACAATTTCAACACCAATATTACAGTTTTATGTTAGTCGTTAACTAAAATTAGAAAAAACCGGCATCTTAGAGCTTAAGCAGTGTGCCAAAAAAATTATATTATATTGTTGAATAAAAAAAAAGTATAGTGAAATAAATTTCGCATAATTCTTTGGGTATAAAGTTATGGTTCTAAATGGTACCTTAGAGAATTTTGATGTCGATTATTTCATTTCGGATTTCAATATTTTAGTAAAAGATACTATCAAAATGCTGTACGGGATTAATTTCTGCCATCCCAGAAGAGCCAAATTGTATAATTTTCTAAGATATTAAACACTGATAGGATATAAACGATTTTAAACACAGTTGCTAATTTAGAACTGTGAAAATGGCAAAAAACGGATCAAGTTATCTTAGACTTGCACTACACTGATAATTTTGATTTTCGATTTACAAAGAAGCAAATCTTTAAGTAACATTTAGAGCCATGAGAAGGGCAGATTTTGCATAATGTTCCACATTGTTGTCCATGTTCCGTTGTATTTTGCTCCAATGCAGACGACCACCAACAGGATGATGTAATCGATTTTCTTCGAAGAGAAACTGGCTTTGCGACCTGAGCGTTTGAGGTTTTGTACAACACTAAAGGTCTGCTCTCATTACTAGCGACGGCTCCACCTGACGACCGAAGTCCAAATGAAAGCATTGACGACTGCTGCTCCCGACGATTGAAGTCCACATGAAAGCACGACCTAAGCGTTTGAGGTTTGATAATACGCAAAAGGTCTGCTCTTATTATTGACGACTGCTCCACTTGACGGCCGAAGTCCAAATGAGAGTTTCGACCTGAGCGTTTGAGGTATTTAACCACGCAGAAGGTGCACTTTCCGAAGCTGCTGATTGTTTAAATCATTCCCACGACGTCCGCTTCTATCCAACGCACAAGAAGACATGATCGATTTTCGACCACGGTTCAGTTAAAGATATGTGCCTGACTACCTCAAAATCGTCGTCCTTGCTCGAAAAACCCAAGCGAAAGTAAAGAGTTTGCCGAGTTGTTTTCAAATTTAGAGAAAACCTAATTTTTGAGTTATTTGTGGTTATCTCACACTGTTCAAAATTTTATCGTAAATTCCTGATCATATTTTTGATGGAATAGTGAAAGAATTATGTTGCTGCCATTAATACAAGTCGAGATATTCACGATTAAGTTCTGCCCGTTCTTCTATATGGCTAATTTTGAAAAGGCACCCCATAGTGAAGTAAGTCGTATTCACGACAAAAAATTGTTCATATTGAGCTAACCCGCCCACTGAAAATATCAAAGATTATATAGGACTGTAAAGTGAATGCCGTGGTGACCAAGTACAGCGAAGCATGCTTGGTTATTATAATCAATTGGGCTATCTCTTCGTGTGATTTATTTTGCAGGGCAGTTTTATTGGTAACACAATTTCCCTGGTTAGGAGTTAGCTACGGGTTTGGGTTCCGTTTCTGCGGGAATATTTTCGCGGATTTAATTGAATAATTACATTCGTATGTCAAATTTCCAATCTGTTTTCCACGTTAGATATTTATCATATTTAAAAATTTTTGAATTTCAAATGCTCTGTATTTATCAATTAACTGAGCCCAACCGACACGTTGGTACTAGTAAAAATGTAACTATTTCACATATTGTGCCGACCCACGTTCATCCAATTTTTCACAAGCGTAGGTTCAAATGATACTAGCAAATTTCATCCAGATACGACTCCCGGTTCCGGAATGACAGGCTGATTAGTATAAAAATTCCATTCTCAGGAGCGTGTGTAAGAACACATGACACGGAAAAATCAACCCAATACATTAGAATATAATAATTCTTTCGTTTTCCGTAAAATTTTTCAAAAAGGCATGCATGATTAGTTTATTACCAAATACGTTGGCTTTGAATACAGGAAAAGTGTACGTGTGCTCCAAACCGGAAATCACTCTAATTTTCCAGAAACGGCCAAACCGATCTAGGCCAACGCATATTCAAATGAAAAGTACTCCCGATCAGATGCACATAACAAAATCATTACACAAGTATATCAACAGTTGATATGTATACCAACTTGTGTTATAAACAAATGAAAACAGTTGAAAGTTAAAACTTATAATATCAATATAATAGCAAAATCAGTTATAATGTTTTATTTTCATTTTCAAGAGTCATAATAATGTTCATTAATTGACAAAATGGTTTTCCGCTGCTTTATATCGAGATATAAAAAACTATCAAAAAACTAAAAGAAGAAACCTGATCAATAAATAAATTATCCATTTAATAAAAAAAATCATTTTACTATTTATGATTGTAACACCTATTTCTAATTTATACAATAATTAACAATATCAATCATAAAAATTACATTATTCAGGAGTATTCGTTATTCTTTCTAATTTATTACAATTATTGTTATTAATTTCTACTTTCGGACTTCTGTATTTGTATCAAATTCAAATATAATTGTGATACAAACATTTGAAAATCTGTTACGATTTTGATACTACTAAAGTCTTTTTTGTTGTGGTTTTACCAATTTTTATAAATCTAAAAAATAGGTATAGAACTCGTTCAAACTTTACAAAAAATTTCCGAGGCCCGGAGGGCTGAGTGTCATATACCAATCGATTCAGTTCGACGAACTGAGCCAATGTCCGTGTGTGTGGGTCGAGATCTCAGAGATGGCTGGGCCGATTTTTATCAAACTAGTCGCAAATGAAAGGTATCCCCGTCACCCTGAACGCTATTGAATGGTTTTGAGATCGGATGCATACTTTTTGAGTTATACGAAGTTTTATGTCAAAATTTTCAGTTTGTGGACAATAGCTGTCACAATTGATATTGAAAACAGAATATTATTTTGAACTTTGATTTCGCACGGTAATAGCTATCCAACAAGCCATAGATTTTTAAAATCCGTCCATTTTTAACGGAGATATCGATATTTTTGTATAAACGGCTATTCGCCTTATTTCGGTAGTAAGAGTTTTACGCGTTTGATGTTAAGGTGAAATGTAGCGGAATGCGAAAATCGCGTTTTTGATCAATTATTCAAAAACTAGACTGATTTTCAAAAAACCAAAAACACTTAAGTTTTCGAAATCAAATTTATCATAACTAAGTATTCTTAGAATTTTGAAATTTTGCTTTGCCGAGCCGTAATTGGTTTTTGAAATGTATAAACGGTTACTGTTCCGTTCCACGGGGATGATTTTAGAACTGAAAAGTAGTGTTTGTAGCAGAATTTCACAAAGAATCTGATAATGCAACTCAAAATTATAAAATATTAGCTGGAACAACCGAAATTTGAAAAAGTTTACATAAACTTTTCTGCATTTTTTTTATTGCTTGCGCGCTGCTGTTTCGCATTGAGGTGGTGTGAGAAATGCACGGTGGGCACGGTGGCATTATATCGTGAGCAAAAATTACATATAAAATAATGACGCGAATTTATGCAGCATTGGGTTTTGTGTTGAAATAAAAACGAGTTGAATACAATAAAATGGGTATTGTAAGATATCGTTTATTTTATAAGTAACTGTCATTTATAATGCTAATAATGTGCAATTCTGTTGAATTCAATGCATTGCCAGGTCTTGGTATTACATTTATTGTTGAATATGACCATTTGTTTCAACAGACTTCGCAGACAAGGAGTGGTGGAGCAGTAATGGGAGAATACTGAATCCACACCAGGAAAATGTCTGGGTGTGGAAGTCTTAGAATTACATTCCTTTTGAGAAATTTGGCCTTTCTGATTTAACAGACTTCGCAGCCGACTCATAGCATAGGTTCGATTACATGGCTAGTGCTACGATCCTATTGACACAACAGAAATAATACTTTCTACTTATTCGAAGATGATAATGAAAGTCAATTAGAATGGAATATATTGGCATTGAATGTATTCGATAAGTAAATTCGACCGCGCTCTATCATGCATGTCAAGTAAATACTTTCACGTAAATTCTATCTCATCGGCGGGAAGGGCCTGGTGAACGACTGGCAAAGATATCCAAAATACTTGAATGTTCTCTTGTCTTCAATCGTTCTTTTGAAGGAGAATCCATGCTTGCTACTAAACTCAGGCATATACATGGTTAGCAAATTGGTCAATACATATACATATAGCCTCATGTTAGTCATTCATAATTACTCATTATTTATAGCTCTAGTGTAAGAGTAATCACTAACAATAACGATTGAATTAGCATATATTCAAAGTGTGAAATATTCGAAAATCCATTACGTCCAGTCTTTTTTACAAGTCAATATAACGAGAGGTAAACCCACTGCGCTCAATCATTGAAAAAAGTTCTTGTTTCTATGTGTCCGTTTTTCTTGGTATGCTTTGTGCGACGGTTCGTTCAAATGAAGCGGATAAAATTTTGCGCGCATTTTATGACGCTACATTTCACCTTAAAGCGCTGTTTCAGAGCCAAATGAAACACGATTTTTTATACTGTTACCTAAAATTGTTTCTATGTACCAGAAAGACTGTGTACAGCATCTTTTTTCATGGCATTTTGCCTCGGCCCGATTTTAGCACGGTTCGTTTTTGGCAACATAATCGTTCGAGTATGACATGTAAACTAGACGATGGCAGCATTTTCAAGTTGATTTCAGTAATTCCATAATTATTTTGATTTAATCTATTTATTACGTTTTATCGGCTGCTCGGCCATCCATGGAAGTTGTCCACCAATGTCAACTTCCCTTTCTGAGCAGCCTAGATAGCCGTGTAGTGTCGGTAGCGGTTTCCCAACTGGCTAAGAATAACGCCACGGTCCACCTGTACTGGTGATATAAGTCCACCAAACAGGTAAGCCGTGTGGCATCCGGCAGAATTATTTTTTACCAAGAATTGATCCACTGGTTTCCTGTTCCATGCCGTAAAAGGCCACAAAAATAGGAACTCCTAAGTCAAGGTGTATTTCCGTGCCGATGGCTGAATGGCTGCAGGAGGTTAAACAATGCAGTCGTGAACGGAATATCTTGGAACCTAGTCGCTGATGGTTTGTTAAGGAAACTTAATAACCTTGGATTTCCGACTTATGGTTTTGACGACGATTATCGTATATTGATGACCGATATAAGCATTACCACTCTCTTTGATTTAATGCAACAAGCCCTGTGATCTGTTGAACAATGGTGTAGTCAGGTTGGATTATCTGTAAATCCGGGCAAAATATCAATGGTGCTTTTCACTCATCGTAGGATAATCACAGGAGCTCGTCCGTTGCAGTTCTTTGGTTCAGAGGTCACTGTGGTCGATCAAGTTAAATACGTCGGGGTTATTCTTGACTCAAAACTGAATTGGTCTGCTCATATTGATTTCAGGATTAAAAGAGCTTGCATGGCTTTCGGCCAATGCAGACGAGCTTTTGGAAAATCATGGGGACTCATACCCAGATACATTCATTGGATCTATACCACTATTGTTAGACCAATTTTAGAGGCGCTACTGTGCATTAAACCACTACATGTATTCCTAAAACAAGAAGCATTATCTTGTGCATACCGTCTTAGGGTTACAGGGCTTTGGAACAGTAACCCTATAGACTATGCTACTAGCCACACTCGCTTGTGGTCTCAAATGGATGAGTATTTACTCGCTCCTAGTGACCAAACTCTCGCATGCAGTTTTCCTTTCAAAACATTCCATGTGAGCTATCCTCTTCGTTAGGAATGGTTGTCTGGTTGTCTGGAACGACAACTTGATGAACACATAGTTTGTTATACGAACGGTTCTCTGTTGAATGGTCGTGCTGGTGCTGGTGTCTACTGTCGTGAAATGAGGCTGGAGCAGTCTCATTCACTTGGTAGATACTGTACTGTGTTCCAAGCAGAATTCTTATTCCGACAGTCAGGCAGCTTTAAAAGTACTCAGTTCAAATGATTCACGGTCGAATCTAGTGATCGCATGTCGAACTCAAATTGAAGACCTCAGCATCTCTAATGCTGTTTACTTTTTATGGGTATTACTGGAAATCAATGGGCTGATTTTGTTGGCCAGAGCTGGTGCAACGATTGATTTCGTTGGTCCTGAACCAGCTTTACCACTTTCAACTAGTTGGATAAAGCACAAGATTCGTTCTTGGGCTGCATCCAAAAATGCCAGCAAAAGGATATTCTCTCGTTTCTCACCAAATGTGATAAGGAGCTATAGTCAGAAAGGTTCATCATGGAATCTTTTCTGTTTTCACCTTAAATAGGGTTTAGCAGATTGTTTGGCATCCTTTATGGGGTACCGAGTTTACTTCTGCTCGTGCAAACTGCTAATCGTTAGCATTCTTCCAGGGAAGTAAAATGTTGTCGCATTTGTTAAATCTCTGAAGGTTTTACTAACTGTGCACTTTGGCACCTGCCGATTGTTCAGCATCCTTTCGGGGATGCTGAATGATTCTTTTCCTTTTGTTTTGTGCTGTTTTCCCACATCACTCACTTCTCAATTCTCAAATGGTCTTCAAACCTAATGTTAATGACGTGCTAATGGTGGAAAATGAAGCACCACTCACCTCTTGGGTATCATTGATTTATGATCGCTTTATGATTTGAGTCTCGCTTATAAGAAAATCGTAACAACAGAAAAAAAAACCCTTTGTTGCGATTTACGATTTCTCCTGTTCGTACCTAATGAATCGCCTTGCGGGGAAATTCGTACCAATCGTACTCAAATCAAACGATCCGTCGATTGATTAGTTTTTCGAAATAAAAAAATAACTCGGTTTTTATGTTTCACCTCTGGGAAAAGGACTGGGGAAGGGTAAATAATTTTTCTTTGTTCTTCTCTTAATTTTTTTTTCGATTTGATTTCATCTGGAGCGGTGATATTCCATAAATATCAAAATTCTCAATCCTGATCCGAACTAGAACAGGAAATTAACTCTCGGTAATGGTAAATCACTGTGATGATGACGATGATGAAGATGATTAAGCGTTCGGGTGTTGATGATACCTTTTTTTTCCTTGCCAAGTTGCTTTACATTCGTGTGAAGTTCGAAGCCTTTGATGGCATGAACCACTAATGGCACCTTAAAAGGAGCGGTATATTGCATGCTTCGACGGAGCTAGAGGTACCTTACGAACGAAAAAAAAACCCGCATCTGGCAGCTTTCGGTACGACACATTTTCACCGATGAATGTTCGATAGCCGACCAGGAAACGTACTGTAAATTGTGCTTCCCTGTCACGACACGACAGGGATATGCTTCCGAAAAGGGAAGAGGAAATGTAAAAATATAAATTCCTCGCATCACCCCGCATATCAATGATCATTAGGAATTCGGTGTTATTGCATGCTGCTTCATAATTATTCCTCATCGCTCGCACGGCACGGATCTGCTCCGGTGGGGGCGTGGATCCTTCGACCGGAGCGAACAGAACCGACGACACGTTCGTGGAATGGAGAGGAAATTTTTCTCGGCTGGAATAGGAATGGGTGATAATAAAAATAAAGAAAATATTTTAAAGGTTCGACGGTGTATTTCCCGCTTGTACTTGTCGCGCTTGAGCGCTTCAACCAAGATAGGAAAACGTCAATGGAGATTGAGGAAAAGATCTGGAACATTTCGGTTTTTTATTTAGAGTAACACAAACATAATGTTTTCAATGTCATTCAAAGTTTTGTTTTTTTTTCAAGAATCTTAATATATTATCAAGATAATTTTGCTTCTTCTTGTTATTTGTGTTGAATAATGATTTAAACTGCTAGCAACTTACATTGCGGAAAGAATCTAGTTTTTTGTGAATTCTGTTCGCTTTTTGTTTTAATACGTTTATGAATTTGACACGGCTCAAAATTCTAGTCGCTAGTACAGTTAAGCCTTTGTATTACATTTCGTTTTCAAAACTCGTCCATTTTGCTCAAACAGATTCCGCAGCCGATTCTAGGTGCAGGGAACCATCGCATGGCTAGGCATACAAATCTGTGGACACTACGAATCTTTTCAGCCGAATTATTTTTGCGCGTAGATCAAATTATCAATGCTCTTTATTTACTGGATCTCGTTGTTACCTTCTTTCCTTCGAAGAGACCGAGAGGGAGAGGGTTGTATTCTCATAAAAATCCAGTGTGGATTGAAAGGCAATAGGTTCGTACAGTATTTCTTCATCATTTCTGGTGTTGTCTTTTGACGTAGGACTACGTCTGTTTTTTTCTATACTTTCTTGATAGCAATTTAAAAATATTGCACTTCGAGATAGTTACGAAATTATTCCTGATTGGATTCCGTAATCAAGTGTTTTCTTTATTGTTTTCAATATCACGTTTACTACGAAAACATTTTTTTAAAATAAGAAACTTTCTTTGGGTATAAACTAACATAACCTTTTCAAATTGTAAACAGTTGTGTCAAGTTGATAAGAATCAAACACACTTTACCCTATAGTTCTGGAACCGGAAATCGAACCCGGATGAAATTAAACAGAAACCTATAAGACTGTAGGAACTTTTATGTGAGCCTGTTTGTGGAAATCAATCAAATCATCTCTGTGAAAAATGAATGAGTCTCGTTTTGAACTTTTTGACTACTACTTCTGGTACTTCTGGAACCAGGAACTTGGAACCAGTATAACGAAAGTTGGTTCGTTTAGTAAGTAACTAATATAGCCTACAAATTGAATCAGTTTTAAGCCAAATCTAGAAGAATTTTACCCTTCGTCGCTCTAAATGACGGTGTGAAATTCAATAGCAACCTACAGGATTACGAGATTTTTTTTATGAGTGACATTATTTGACACATACCCACACACCCACATACAAATTACATAGAACACTTAGCCCTTCTGGTCAATTTCCACTGGTCAATTTTTCAAGTTATTGTATAAACTTTCTTTATGAGAAAGGCAATAAGTGTACTTTTATTGAAATGCATCTTTGTCATGATCTTGTAATAACACTAACAAGTACGTACAAATTGAATAAAAGGATTAGAAATTTACATATTTTTCACCTGAAAAATATAAATTTTAATCTGGCAACCCTACACGATATAAGAAATTGAACAAAGCACGCTGTGAATGGAATAAAGCCGCACGTACCGTCGCATACCAGTTTTGCATCGTCATTTTTTTCGATTATAGAGGTTTTAACACTGTTGTCATTCACCTCTTCGGACCAGAAAAGTGTGCGGGGTTGGGAATCGAACCCAGGTGGGCAGCGTGAAAGGCATCGACTTACCCATAACGCTATACCCGTTCTCCTGCATCATCATTTTGAATTTGAATGTTTTGACACTCATCGTCCTATAATTTCGCAACAGGAAGTCGGATTAGGATGAAATTGTACAGTATGTTTAAAGATAATGAGATCCATTCCATTTAATTTGAATCATAAATCGTGAAAAACGGCTTAGCCGTAGCTGAGAAATCGACGGGAGTTCCGTTTTTGAAGATTTTCTTCACTATTACCGGTACTTTCGGAAGCGAAAACCGGGGACCAGCAGTTCCAATGTAGTTTTATATACTCATTAACTAACCAGATCTGCCAAATAGATAAATTTAGCAGTAACTTTCATAAAAATGTGCACCTCGTTTCGCCATCGCTTGTGAAAAAATACTCATGAAATTGAAAATTTTCACTAATCGCACTGTAATATCGGAACCGGAAGTCGGATCTGGATTAACTTTTCGGGAAATTTTTAAATAATTTCAAGACCTTTCATTTGCTTCTTAGTTTGTGAAAATTGGTCAAGAAATTTCCGAGAAATTTGATTGCATATTTTTTCATAAATTTTCACATTTTGTCTTGTAATTCCCGATCCGGAAGTGGGATCCAAATAAAACTCAGGAAAATTGTACAAGGCTATAAGACCTTTCATTTAAATTTAAATTTGTGAAAATCGGCTTAGCCATCTTTGAGAAACGTGTGTGACTATATTTTTCATTTTTTTGGTGCATATCACCCTCTAATTCAGGAACCGGAAGTCGGTCGGATCCATATGAAACTCAGGAACTCTGAATGGGACCTCAAGACCTTTCATTTTAATTCAAGTTTGTGAAAATCGGTTCAGCCATCTCTGAGAAAAATGAGTGACATTATTTGTCTCCCACACACACATACCCACACACACATACACACACACATACACACACATACACACACACACTTTGGGAACTTTCCGTAGTGAGAACTTCGTTCCAAATGAGTGAAATCCAGAATGAAACACTCAACATCAAAACTGTGTATGTTGCTTTTTATGTGAACGGTAGGACTGCCCATTTAGAAATAGTGCAAACAAAATCACGTAAAAAGAAGCCCTCCACAGAAATTGCTTCAGTATTGAATCA